>NC_138234.1:1927554-1947554 GCF_964197995.2 Scardinius erythrophthalmus | reverse complement strand
GGTGTGTGTGTGTGTGTTATCTCAGAATAAACCGCTTCAGGTGTGTGTGTGTGTGTGTGTGTGTGTGTGTGTTATCTCAGAATAAACCCCTTCAGGTGTGTGTGTGTGTGTGTGTGTGTGTGTGTGTGTGTGTGTTATCTCAGAATAAACCCCTTCAGGTGTGTGTGTGTGTGTGTGTGAGTGTGTGTGTGTGTGTGTTATCTCAGAATAAACCCCTTCAGGTGTGTGTGTGTGTGTGTGTGTGTGTGTGTGTGTGTGTTATCTCAGAATAAACCCCTTCAGGTGTGTGTGTGTGTGTGTGTGTGTGTGTGTGTGTGTGTGTGTGTGTGTGTGTGTTATCTCAGAATAAACCCCTTCAGGTGTGTGTGTGTGTGTGTGTGTGTGTGTGTGTGTGTGTGTGTTATCTCAGAATAAACCCCTTCAGGTGTGTGTGTGTGTGTGTGTGTGTGTGAGAGTGTGTGTGTTATCTCAGAATAAACCCCTTCAGGTGTGTGTGTGTGTGTGTGTGTGTGTGTGTGTGTGTGTGTGTGTGTGTGTGTGTGTGTGTGTGTGTGTGTGTGTTATCTCAGAATAAACCCCTTTAGGTGTGTGTGTGTGTGTGTGTGTGTGTGTGTGTTATCTCAGAATAAACCCCTTCAGGTGTGTGTGTGTGTGTGTGTGTGTGTTATCTCAGAATAAACCCCTTCAGGTGTGTGTGTGTGTGTGAGTGTGTGTGTTATCTCAGAATAAACCCCTTCAGGTGTGTGTGTGTGTGTGTGTGTGTGTGTGTGTGTGTTATCTCAGAATAAACCCCTTCAGGTGTGAGTGTGTGTGTGTGTGTGTGTGTGTGTGTGTGTGTGTGTGTGTGTGTGTGTGTGTGTGTGTGTTATCTCAGAATAAACCCCTTCAGGTGTGTGTGTGTGTGTGTGTGTGTGTGTGTGTGTGTGTGTGTGTGTGTGTGTGTTATCTCAGAATAAACCCCTTCAGGTGTGTGTGTGTGTGTGTGTGTGTGTGTGTGTGTGTGTGTGTGTGTGTGTGTGTTATCTCAGAATAAACCCCTTCAGGTGTGTGTGTGTGTGTGTGTGTGTGTGTGTGTGTGTGTGTGTGTGTGAGTGTGTGTGTGTGTGTGTGTGTGTGTGTGTGTGTGTGTGTTATCTCAGAATAAACCCCTTCAGGTGTGTGTGTGTGTGTGTCTGTTATCTTAGAATAAACCCCTTCAGGTGTGAGTGTGTGTGTGTGTGTGTGTGTGTGTGTTATCTCAGAATAAACCCCTTCAGGTGTGTGTGTGTGTGTGTGTGTGTGTGTGTGTGTGTGTGTGTGTGTGTGTGTGTGTGTGTGTGTTATCTCAGAATAAACCCCTTCAGGTGTGTGTGTGTGTGTGTGTGAGTGTGTGTTATCTCAGAATAAACCCCTTCAGGTGTGTGTGTGTGTGTGTGTGTTATCTCAGAATAAACCCCTTCAGGTGTGTGTGTGTGTGTGTGTGAGTGTGTGTGTTATCTCAGAATAAACCCCTTCAGGTGTGTGTGTGTGTGTGTGTGTTATCTCAGAATAAACCCCTTCAGGTGTGTGTGTTATCTCAGAATAAACCCCTTCAGGTGTGTGTGTGTGTGTGTGAGTGTGTGTGTTATCTCAGAATAAACCCCTTCAGGTGTGTGTGTGTGTGTTATCTCAGAATAAACCCCTTCAGGTGTGTGTGTGTGTGTGTGTGTGTGTGTGTGTGTGTGTGTGTGTGTGTGTGTGTGTTATTTCAGAATAAACCCCTTTAGGCTGATGAAGACCTGACCCTGATCACCCTGTCAGGGTTTATTCTGAGATAACCGGCTGGATGAACATTATCTGTTACTAGTAAGGGTGTAATCACTGTTCTACACGTCCATAAACACAGTACTGCGGTGAGTTAGTGTGTGTTTTACCCGCGTCTGACGCCAGGAGCAGCGCGCGCTCCGAGATCCACCTAGCGTCCGTGACTCCGGCGTCAGTCTGAACGCCCGCCTTACAGTAGCCCTCGCTGGGGGCCAGCTTGGGGTCCGTGTACACCCACACCGAGCCCTGCCAGCTGCGGCCCGACAGACTGGAGGCGCCCAACAGCAGAGACCCGTCTGACACACAACAACATCATCATCATCATCATCATCATCAACATCATCAACAACATCATCATCGTCATCATCATCATCAACAACAACAGAAAATATACAACTGAGAAATAATTCAATGACATGCACTGTGCAAGTGCAGAAGTTTCAGAATACATGTAAAAACTATTAATAATTAATGACAAACACAATACTATACATTCAAAATAACTATACAATAAATTCTATATATACACATTATTGATAGATAAATATATTTGTAGTTTGATTAAATATAGTCAAACCCAAAGTTTATTCAGACTCCTTCAGCATTTCTCACATTATCTCAGTTTATTCGCTATAGTTTAGAGAATGGTAATGAAATATGAGCAGAACTCAGTTGATATTTGACTGGTTTTGTCCGTCCTTCTGTTAGACTGTCTCACACATGAATTATGTTGAATATCTGTCAGCTGTTAAATTTAACTACACAATTAGATAATACCAGTTTAGCTCAACCAATCACCAAGCAATGCTTCATTTTGTTCAGTCTGTGTGTAAAAAGAGCATTAGCAATTAAAGAAAACACACTTCAGCAAAACATGATCAGCTCAAAGTGTCCCAATCATTTTTGGGCCCAAATGTCACTGGTAGTCACTGTATGAAGAATATTTGGGTATAATATGTCACAGTTTACTGTATTTTGCTCTCCTCACGTACATAAATGAACTATAGTGTCCTGATCACACTAGTGAAAAAAACTTTATTTCTGATGTCTGATAATATTTGGTTTGACTGAGTGAGACGTTTATTGCAGCAAAATAAAATAATCAGGGCTGCAGTTCAGTAATAATAAAAGTAATTAAGAATAAATGCATAGATTTGTATTATATTGCACAATTATATTATAATTCCTATATTTAATGCATCTGATGCACGTGAGTTTATTTCAATCAGAGTAAGAGATGATGATAGTTTTAATCTGACCTTTCCTGTAATCCACCGCGTCCAGGTGTCTCTCCATACACGCCGGAGCGTTTACAGGGATATTCCAGCAGTTATCCTTAATCATTATGATCTCGAGTAATTATCAATATCAATATCACACTGAACAACACATGCAAACTCCCGCAATGAATGAAAAAGACACGCGCGTGTGCAGCACTTCCGCTTCCAGCGCCGAACACACTTCAAAATAAAAGCTGATGTAATGAAACGAACTTCAAAAAAAGAGCCGTTTGTCTCTCGTTTAATAAAAATAGAATACTATAATATAAATTATTGTTATAAATAATAATTATAATATAAATATCATGTATAAATTACTATATGTAATTATGCTGATGATAAATATAACTAAACAAAAAACTATCAATGTTTATAAATACTCGCATCTTTCTCCTCTAGGTGTCGCGCTAGCGCCAGTTTTACACTTTAAGACTCATCTTGATATGGGGAAAAATTAGATGTGAGGAAAATAAGTATTTCAGTGATTTGCGTTTCTCAGAGAGAACTCAAACGCTTTGAAATTATTTTTTCCTTAAACCCGGATTTATTCTAATGATTGCAGTTCACTTCACAGCATATCAGACACTATGTCAATTTAATAAAAATTGTCTTAGGACGCATTGGCTTCCAAATTAAATCTGTGAGAAATGTGCTGTTCAAAGCCATTCCTGGGTTTCAACACAATAAAACAATAAAATAATAAACAATAAAACATCATAAACACTTGAATATGAAAATAGACTTTATTACGGTGGCCGAGAGAGCTCAACGCGCTGCAAATGAATAAAACACATGCAAACAGAAAAAAACGCATGCAAACAGAAAAAAACGCATGCAAACAGAAAAAAACACATGCAAATAGAAAAAAAAAACACCAGCGAATAAGAAAACATCTTCATCAGTTTTACAACTCACGTGCGTCCCAATACTCACAACACAACCAAATACGGAAACGCGCTGCAAAAGTTCACAACAAAACCAAATACAGAAACGCGCTGCAAATAGAACAGAACACAACGGAAATGTTTCCGGGGAACCCAATAAGTGACGGACGGACGGCTAGGACATGCTTACAGCTGTCTACTTTTATTTATTTATTTTTATTATTTTTTTGCAAAACATACAAAGATGACACGTTTATGACATACAACTTTGTAACGTTATACAATATACAAAATGTATTTGCGATATGTTCAATGTCATAAGAATACTAAAAAGAACAATGAGCTGAAGACTAAAATAAATAAATAAATAAAAAAGATAGAGAAAAAGAACGAGGAAAAGACATTAATCTATACATCAGTTACATTGAACACATTTTGAAAATTTTCATAAGTTTCATGAGAAATGTTAGAATGTAGCTATAGGTCCAAATATGAGACGGCAAGTTTTAAAGTTGAGACACTCACACAAAGATATAACACATTTTTTAAAAACTTTGTTGTATAAAATGTATATTTATTTGCAACAGTTATGTTAACAGCATTAATACTATATTTCTGGTAAGAACAGCTCAGCTGATGGACACGCGCTGCGTTGTCATGGGAACATCCCAAGTGAAAATAATGAGGAAATTACGTTGTCTTTCGTTGCTCCCTTCATCAACATAATGGCACACAAGTGCCCCGCTCACTCCAAAGTGCCCAATTCAAGGGCTCTGCCCTTTTAAGAGAGTAACGTTAGGGCATAGGTAAAGCCAGAGCCCGCGTCTCTCTGGTAAAGCTTGCGAGCCGTCCGTCCGTCACTTATTGGGTTCCCCGGAAACATTTCCGTTGTGTTCTGTTCTATTTGCAGCGCGTTTCTATATTTGGTTTTGTTGTGAACTTTTGCAGCGCGTTTCTGTAATTGCAGCGCGTTGTGTTGTGAGTATTGGGACGCACGTGAGTTGTAAAACTGATGAAGATGTTTTCTTATTCGCTGGTGTTTTTTTTCTATTTGCATGTGTTTTTTTCTGTTTGCATCATAGGGTTTGCATGCGTTTTTTTCTGTTTGCATGTGTTTTATTCATTTGCAGCGCGTTGAGCTCTCTCGGCCACCGTACTTTATTCAGTTATAACACTGCAAGTCATTGTGCGTCTCTAGACACAAGCATTCCAGCGGCGTTTAAGTCCACATGTATGTTGTGTAATCGCAGACGCTCGTAAACATGCAGGAACAGAGGATCCAGACCAGCTCAAACCAGACCAGCTCAGCTCAGATCAGACCAGCTCAGACCAGACCAGACCAGACCAGCTCAAACCAGATCAGACCAGACCAGATCAGCTCAGATCAGACCAGCTCAGACCAGACCAGCTCAGACCAGACCAGCTCAAACCAGATCAGACCAGACCAGCTCAGACCAGACCAGCTCAGATCAGACCAGACCAGCTCAGACCAGACCAGACCAGACCAGACCAGACCAGCTCAGATCAGACCAGACCAGCTCAAACCAGACCAGACCAGACCAGACCAGCTCAGACCAGACCAGCTCAGATCAGACCAGACCAGCTCAAACCAGACCAGCTCAGCTCAGATCAGACCAGCTCAAACCAGATCAGACCAGATCAGCTCAGATCAGACCAGCTCAGACCAGACCAGCTCAAACCAGATCAGACCAGACCAGCTCAGACCAGCTCAGATCAGACCAGCTCAGATCAGACCAGACCAGACCAGACCAGCTCAGACCAGACCAGCTCAGACCAGACCAGACCAGACCAGCTCAGATCAGACCAGCTCAGACCAAACCAGACCAGCTCAGAAAAGTTCAGACCAGCTCAGACCAGACCAGCTCAAACCAGACCAGCTCAGACAAGCTCAGACCAGACCAGCTCAGACCAGACTAGCTCAGACAAGTTCAGATCAGCTCAGACCAGACCAGACCAGCTCAGACCAGACCAGCTCAGACCAGACCAGCTCAGACCAGACCAGCTCAGACCAGAAAAGCTCAGACCAGATTAGACCAGACCAGCTCAGACCAGACCAGCTCAGACCAGACCAACTCAGATCAGACCAGATCAGACCAGACCCGCTCAGACCTGGTCTCCTCATGCAGGTCTTCAGGAGGCATGTCTCCGGTCATCAGAGCTTCTGAGTGTGATTAGAGAGAGTCTGGGCTCGTCTGAAGCACCAGATCCAGCAGTGCTAACCCTGAGCCCAGCAGACAGACCTTCAGCAGACCACGCCTGGGCTTCTGGATCCACAGCTCTCTGATCCTGAGCTCTCACGGTCTCTATGATGTCCAGAGCTCATGAAGCTGATCAGTGTGAGTGAGTGTTTGCTCTGCGCTGTGAGGGAGTGAGAGACTGAACTCTATTATCCCTCCTTTATACAGCAGATCCAGACTGACCCACCCACAGAGACATGAGGAACTGCTCAGCTGACCACACCATCACTGCTCTATCAGTGAGAGTCAGTGAGACCAGCGGGTCAGATTCACCTCAATTCTATTCTATACTATTCTAGTCTACTCTATTCTATGCTACTGTAGTCTATTCTATTCTACTCTATTCAAGTCTAGTCTACTCTAGTCTATTCTACTCTATTCTATTGTAGTCTATTCTATTCTACTCTATTCTATTGTAGTCTATTCTATTCTATTCTATTCAAGTCTACTCTAGTCTATTTTACTGTATTCTATTCTACTCTAGTCTAATCTATTATATTATATTCTACTCTACTCTAGTCTAATCTATTTTATTATATTCTACTCTAGTCTCTATTCCATTCTTCTCTAGTCTAATCTAGTCTAATCTATTGTACTCTAGTCTATTCTATCCTAGTCTAATCTTTTATATTATATTCTACTCTAGTCTATTCTACTCTAGTCTCTATTCCATTCTACTCTATTCTTCTCTACTCTAGTCTGATCTAATCGACCCTATACTATTCTACTCTGTTGTATTCTGTTCTATTCTATTATGTTCTATTCTACTCTTTACTATTCCATTCCATTCTACTCTAGTCTATTGTATTCAATTCTATTCTATTCTATTCTGGTGTAGTCATTTTTTTAGTTGAGCAGCAATATTAAAGAAGGAAAGTTAACATCCCATAATACCCTAGAAACCACATGTAATTCCCTAATAAAACGATCCATAATAGCCTAGAAATCCTGGCTACTACCCACCTTGGGAACCATATAGAACACCTTAGCAACAACTTATAGTACCTGGAAACACCCTGCCAACCACCCAGAACCCCTTAGCAACCATTCATACCCTAGAAACAAACGTCTTGGCGGCAACCACCAAAAACACTTTAGTAACCAGAGAGAACACCCTAGCAACCGCTCACAACCCCCTGGCAACTACCCAGAACACTTTAGTTTATTGAGACTACTGGGTCACATGTTCAGCTCAATTCTATTCTATTCTATTCTGTTCTTAGTTGAACAACAATATTACGGAAGGAGAGGTAACATCCCATAATACCCTAGCAACCACCTATAATACCATAGCACTTATCCATAATATCAAAGAAACGCCCTGGCAACCACCCAGAACACCTTAGCAACCACACATAATACCAGAGAAACACCCTGCCAACCACCCAGAACATCTCACATAGAACACCCTAGCAACCACACACAGCCCCCTGGCAACCACTCATAATACAAACACCCTGGCAATGACCTAGAACACTTAAGTAACCGAATATAACACCCTGGCAACCACCCTCAACACTCTAGCAACCATTATACCCCAGCAATGCCCTAGCAAACACCTTGGTAACAACAAGACATCCAAGCAACCAATCACAACACTCTAGCAACACTCTGGCAACCACCCAGAACACCCTAGTAACATCCCTGTAACTACAAGACCACCCTAGCAACCACCTAAAATACCTTTGGAACACCCTGTCAATTACCCAGAACACCCTTGGAACCATCCGTAATACTCTAGCAACCCTAGAAATGCCTTGGAAACCACCCAAAACATCCTTACAACCACCCACAATACCTTAGCAACGCCCTGTCAATCACCCAGAACACCCTGGCAACCACATAGCAACATGTTAAGAACCACCCTAAACACTAACCTGTCCAATCAGAATTCAGAGTCTGATCGATCCACGTGTGTTATCGTGTTTCTCATACTGGTGAGAAACGAGAGTCCTACAGTAATTAGCATATGTGGTGTGATTATGAGTTCAGATGTTATGAACTCATGAATATTATGGTGGCGCTCGGAGCATGTGAGTGTGAGTGGCTGGAAATTCCAGTGTGAACGGCGACTTTAATCGTGAAAATAAACTCGAAATAAACACTGAGTAAATCACCTCTATAAGCAGCTGTGTCATTTCAGACGTGTGTGAACATGCAGACGTTCAGGAGCAGAAGAGCAGAATGTTCTGCCACACAACACACACACACTCATTCAGAACATACACACACACATTCATTCAGAACATACACACACACACACACACACACACTCATTCAGAACATACACACACACACTCATTCAGAACATACACACACACACACTCATTCAGAACATATACACACACACACACTTATTCAGAACACACATACACACACTCATTCAGAACACACACACACACTCATTCAGAACACACACACTCATTCAGAACATACACACACACACACACACACACACACACACACACACACTCATTCAGAACATACACACACACACACACACATTCTCACTGACTCAGATGTTATAAGAAACAAGAAATGAATCAAACAGAAGAGATGTATATTGCAATACATTTATTCATTCCATATTATTCTGCATATTATACTTATAGAGGCTGAAATATCATCCACTGGAACTTCAGTAAAATGAGACGTGGGGTTAGTAAATCTCTGACAGTTCTGAGATTAAAGTACAAAATCCCTTTACAAACCAAGAGCTGCGGTACATTATAAAACATGAGATAAATACTGAATAAAACACTGAAGAAACTAAACCACAGCAGACACACACACACTCTCTCTCTCTCTCACACACACACACACACACACACACACACACACACACACACACACACACACACACACTCTCTCTATCTCACACACACACACACACACACACACACACACACACACACACACACGTGCACACACACTTCAGTCCTCAAGCCAAACAAACTCTCGCTTTATTTACAGTAACAAAATATCTTTACAAAACAACATTTAACATTTCAAATTCAAACTTGATGCAAGTTATGAAAAAAGCATAAACACATCTTTCATACACACAGTTCATTTCGATGAGCTGACCTACAAAAACTGAACAAGGCAAAATAGAAATAGGGTAAATTACATGAAAAACCCCCAAAATCTGAAATTATAAAGAATATTTTATGCATCAAGAAAATTAAGTATATTTTGTCCATGGCAGTAATGAGTATGAAATCTCCTCTAATTCTATGAATAAGAGATTGGGTATTTAATCGTCATAAATAGCCTTGCATGCAATGCAATGCAAAGAAGAAGAAAAAACGTCTATATTTTCTTTATCTAAAATATCATTCCATTTTTTTTCTATTGATTGTGGGATGAAATATAAGCCAGACATTCTGTTGAATTTCCCCCTATAGAGATGAATTGTAGTCGCACATGTTAATATTAAAGAGCGCTGGGATCCTCCATTAGCACATGAACTCATATCCGAGTGTGAATGCATTCAGGAAGATGAAGCATCCTCATCCTCATCCTCACAGGGTTGCTATGGGAACTGCACAGGTTCACATGCAGGTCAGGATGCGGGTGGCGGGTCATGTGATGTGATGATGCGGAGCAGTGAGGACAGGCACTCTAGTGTAATATCAGAATATTGTCATCATGCATCAGCTGTGTTCACAAAACTGGACATCACATGACTGTGGCGTCACATGACCCTATCCGTCAGGGTTACTCAGCGTTTGACTCAATCTGGGGTAAAAATGTTATGAATTCTGACAGACTTTACATTTTCATCATGGATTAAACTGTACTGTGTTCTGTGCAAAGATTGTCCTCAGTGTTTCCAGCACACACATCTAAACATTCTTACATCAAGACACATTTACTGGAGAAGAACAAAGACTGAAGATATTAAGACTTGCTTCCTGAAAAATCATCAAAACGAAGAGAGTTTGTGCTTAAAACTATAAAGTAAAAGTCTTCGGGACAAAGTGTTATGTTGGCCTGACAAAGCCTTTCTGAAGTTCTGAAGGTTTTATAAGCTTCTTAGCATGTTCTATCATGTTGTTAGTATGTCTTAGCATGTGTTGAACGTTATTTTACATTTTGCTATCATGTTTTATTACATTGTTAGCATGAATTAACATATTACTAGCATGTCTTACCGATTGCTAACATGTTGCTAGCATGTTTGAACACTTTGCTAACATGTTTTAGCATTTTGCTAGCATGAATGAGTATGTTGCTAACATGATTTGATACATAGCTAACATACATTTGCACATTGCTAGCATGATTTAGCATTTTGCTAGCAATAATGAGTATGTTGCTAACATGTTTTGACACATTGCTAACATAAATTAGCACATTGCTAGCATGATTTAGCATGTTACTAGCATGTTGTTAGCATAATTTTTTTTTTGCTAGCATTAATTATCACATTGCTGTCATGAATTAGCATGTTTGCTAATATGTTTTGACACATTGCTAACGTAAATTAACATTGCAAGCATGATTTAACAGGTTACTAGCTTGTTTTAACATGTTGGGTTAGGGTTAGGGTTAGGGTTAACCCTAACATGAATAAGCACGTTGCTATTTTGAATGAGCATGGGTTAGGGTTAGGGTTAGAGTAGCATGTCTTAAGCTACCAGGCTTTGCTAGTGATAAATACTCGGTGGATGAAGCTGTTGAGAGTTATTGTGTAAAAGACAGTGTAAGTCTATGGGATTGTTCGCGGTTTGATCGTCTGTTTACTGTTTAAGTTTAGTCTCAGAAGAAGAAGAATTTCAGCAGGTTTGCACATAACAAACCATGATCTGCTAACGGGGTCAGAAAGCTTCCCCTTTACTTTGAGATGTCCAGTAGTGTGTTGCAGTGTGAGAGTGTGTGAACCCGCCAGCTGGTCTGGGGTCAGTCCTACACCAGCGAGTTGATGACCGGAGACGGGGGCCCGGACCTGCCGCTGTACTGGCCGATGAAGGAGCCGTCCTCGTTGAACTGCGTGTCCCCGGAGTCGGCGTACTCCACTAAGCTGTCCTCGCTGCCGTCGCGCGGGACCGTCCCGCTGGAGGGCGTGGGGCTAACTCTGAGCGGCTTACGGTCCTCCTCACTGCGAGAGAAACCACAGGTGAACCATGAGGCAAACACTGCAAACATCCTGCGCTTCAAACATCTGCACACTCCTGCATCAGGACACACTCCCTGGAGACGTGAAGAGGAACCGGAGCGTCTTCAGCTTCAGGAAATGTGTCCTGATTTAACCCTCATCCTGCCCTCGGGTCGTTTTGAAATTAAAATGAAGTGTCCATCAGAGGGGTCCTGGACTCTAGGACTTTTGTCGCACTTGAACCACAAATACAAATACAAAAAATGGATTCATGGAGTTTTGTTGCTGAAATTTAAAAAAGTAACAAATCCTTCATTCACGGGTCAATTTGACCCCCTTAGGAATGCGAGGAATGCTTCAGTACACACAGAACAAACTAAAAACGTTCAAAATTCTAAGAAAAATGCTAAAACTTTACCAAAAAATTATTTTATAATGTCTACCTGTGTATCTGAATGCACACTGAAGAGGACTGGCTTTAGGACCCAGAGGAACAGCTCATTTACTCCACATAGAGCTATAAGGCCATCTAGTGGCTAGAGTCATGAAATATCATGTTGTTTTATTATTTTTCCACAAGAGGTCGACAAAGACTCACAATTTCATGCATAACCCTTTTAATTCAGCTCAAAATATCTTACATTGGGAGTTATTTTGAATTTAAGTTGAAAGAATGTGAGGAATGTGCTTCAATTACAATTTATTTATTATTTATTAATCAAATCTAGTCATTTAAAGGTAAAATAATAATAAACTGCATTAAAAAATATAATAAAAAATAAAATAAAATAAAAAATAAAATATAATGTCAGGGCTTGGGGTCGTTGTGACCGCGAGGGAAGGAGGAAGGGTTAAGAGCGTTTAGATGTTTGTGCTGGAGAACGAGACAGACACACTGAGGAAGAGCATCATGATTTCAGTGAGCTCGTGACAGGACATGAAACACACATGCACATGTAACATCACATACATGTGACGTGAATCTCAGAGCAAGTGTTAAAGCTTTAAATCATCTCATTTATGATCAACCATCAGACGGATGAAGCATCCAAGCGTGACGATGAAGAGCAGATTGATCTCAGAAGCGCTGAAGCATCAGCAGAATCTGATCCGGTTCATGCAGACACACTCGTTCTGCTGGCGCTTCATTAAACACACACACACACACACACACACACACACACACACACACACACACACACACACACACATGACGACTGATGGACATGTGGACACACTTCCCCTGAATCTACTGTATATAATATACTGCCAGTGCAGTTTGATTACTGCACTTATAGACTGCAGTCAGTCACTGATGACCATTACTAATGTAATCTAGTAGATTACACATTTCAGGTAATGTAATCCGACTACTTTTTGATTACTCGTCTATCACAGATTATTCTTCCACACTGATATAAAACCATAAACAAAACTACAAATTACATTCCATTCTTTACCATGAACTTTAAGTGCATTAAACATCACAATACATCAGAGTTCATGAAAAGCTAATACTTAAATCATAAAAATTATACAAATCATAATCATAAAATAAAAATGAAAATATAAAAAAAAATTAGTTAAAAATATGTTTTTTATTTACCTGCAAAATATATTTTTAGCAAGTGTTTATATTTTAAAATGTATATTTTTTATTTTAAAAAATGCAAACTAAAAAGTATGGAAGCTTGTTTCCACCAAAGCATGAAAAATGAAAGGTCATTGCAATTCTGACTTTATTTCTCAAAATTACGAGATATAAAGTCACAACTGTGAGAGAAAAAGTCGCAATATCTTTTTAGTAAGTGTTTTTATTGCAAAATGTGTTTTTTATTGTTTTTATTTAAAACATTTTTATTTAAAAACAAAAAAGCACTTACTAAAAAGACCTATTTTGCTTGTTTACCTGCAAAATGCACAGTAAAAGAGGACAAAGAAGATTCAGGGAATAATCTACTGTGTGAATAATATGTAATCAATAAAAAGGAACGGAAATCTGATCATAAGCATTCGCAACTGTGATGTAATCGAATCACAAGCACTTAATGTGTGTAATGTGCAGGTACTCCAGATGTGATCGGTTACTCTGGGCTCTGCTGATTGAGTCTGTTCAAGAGAAGTGTGATCCTGGAATGACTGTGTTTCTCCCAGTGGATCCGCATGCAGATTCCCGCTTACCTTCCGCCTGGATTCAGTGTGTGTGACGTCAACATCACACACTGAGATCAGCGAGGAGTGCGTGTGCATCTAGCGCACACTACAGGACTGAAGCTCGACACACAGAGTAAAGTCTGAATGATGGTCTACTACACACTCATATAAAAGCTTGCATGTCATATTCACATCATGTGACGGGATGAGGAAAGATAAACATCTACTGCAATCATCTCAAAAAATCAAGGAAATCGTTTAATGATATAAAAGAATATTGCTGTACAGGAGTAAAGTGCGCGGGCCGTCTCGCGTGCAGAGTAAAGCAGGAAGAGACTGTAAATGTTCAGATCTGTAAGCTAAACTAAGATGGTCTGCGGGACAGGAACACAATCTGATGCAGGAAACACGTGCGGATCAAGTTCATCCATGCGGAGCGTCCTGTAAAACTGCAGACCGGATCAAGTCCCTCAGAATCCGGATCAGATGGAGATGAAGATGGAGAATCCCAGAGTCGTGGAGAAGTGCTGACTGCGCAGATGTGGTCTCCTGAGGGGTCAGAGGTCAGGGGTCAGGGGTCAGGTCAGCGCTCTCTCACCTGTACTCTCCAAACGTTATATCGTCCTCCTTCATGGGCTGGATCTCCGGGTCTCCGTGAGCGTCTTCCTTCTCTTTAACTGAGACAAACATCAGCGATCAGAGATCAGAGATCAGAGTCACACACACACACACACACACACACACACACACACACACACACACACACACACACACACACACACACACACACACACACACACGAACGAACGAACGAGAAAGAAACGAACATCTTGGATGACGTGGGGGAGAGTAAATTATAATTCTGAAATGAACTACTCCTTTAATACTAAGACCATAAAAAACACTTTCGCTACTTGAACCACATTAAACGTTATGTAACAAGTGTCTGCTAAAGGATTAGATGTAAATGTCCACACAAGTCTCACCTGGATATTTCCCGCCCTTGTTCCTCTTGATGAAGCAGACGATGAGCAGGATGAGGATGAGCAGAGCGATGGCCGACATCAGCCCGATGAACCAGCCCTGAGTGGCGATGTCCACCTGCGGACTCACCATCGCTGAGGAAGAGGAGGAAGAGGAGGAAGAGGAGGAAGAGGAGGAGGATGAGACACGGCAGATCCGTTCGTCAGCGAGTCACGGAGGATCACGGACACACGAGGGACGGACGCTCAAACACACACTCAGTGTTACTCTCGTCTTCCAGTACATACATCAATGACATGCAGCACACTTAATATCTGCAGTCTGTTTCTCCAGTACATGTTGATTTAAAGGTGACACAGTATGTCCCTTTTCACCAGATGTAATATAAATCTATGGTGTCCCCAGAATGTGTCTGTGAAATTTCACCTCCAAATTCCCCCAGATCATTTATTACAGCTTGTCAAATTTGCCCCTTTTTGGGTGTGAGCAAAAACGTGCTGTTTTGTGTGTGTCGCTTTAAATGCAAATGAGCTTTAGCTCCGCCTCCGTTCAGAAGAGGGCGGAGTCTTTACACGAGCTTCAGAAACTCCAGCAATAACAAAACAGGCCAATCTCACTCATCCAGAATCCCAGAATAACCAGTAGCGAGTGCAGCCTTACGGAGAGACTCAGGAAGAGTTTCTGAATGTTAGTGGAGACATTTGTGGAGTTGTTGTGGAGTTACATTGATCATCTCATCATCATGTTGAACTTCTCCACAAGTGTCCACAGTTCCTGAGGTGTTTATAAGACAGCGGTGACATGTTCTGGTCAATAGTGTTCAGTGCTCGTCTGTGCTCAACCACAGAACAGTTTCAGGCTTTGCTGGATCTTTATCATTGCGTTAGAACTGGTCTCTGTTGTCGCTTGTGGAACCAAATGTCGGCTGGTGTGTGTAAACATGCAGATTAAGGGCCGGTAATATTATAATAAGATCCTCTTCATACGTCAGAAGGAGAGCGAAATCTGATCGGCTTATTTTTAGACATGCTTGCAGAGAAAGGCTCACCAGAACACAGTTGCTTTGTTTCGTTTTCTGTATTGGTAGAAGCACCGGGACCCGATTATAGCACTTACACACGGAGAAACTCAGATTTTCATGATATGTCCCCTTTAAGAATATTTGTACTGAAAAACAAGACAGAGACACTGAGGAAGAGCCTCATTTTGTGTGGGTATAGTCATGCTGATCAGTGGATAAAGACTCATGAGCACAGACAGACTCATGCAGACGCTCATCAACACATCTCCCAGCATGCATCACAGCAGGCACGTATCCCACAAGGCCTTGAGGCTGAGAGGAAGCCTCACCTGGGAGCGTGACCAACAGCTCCTCGGAGCGCCGGAGCGAGCGCTCGTCCTCCCGACCTCCGGCCACCACCCGCACCTTGTAGGACAAACCCTCCTTCAAACCCTTAAGCACGTGGAACTGAGAGCCGTTGACCTTCTCTGTGTGCCAGTCTTCATCACCTGAGGGTTTCCAGCACACGTTCAGATCTCCACACCTGCTGACCTCCTATACTGTTAATCTACTGAACAACTCAACCGTTACGAGGCTTCACTGCAAGACATGAGGCTCCTCCTCAGTGCTTCTGTCTCGTTTTCTAGTTATCTAAACATTCATTTACTGGAGAAGAGCAATGGCTGAAGATCAAACTCATTAAACGAGACTTAACATCTTCAGTCCTTGTGCTTCTCCAGTGAATGTCTCCAGGTGTAGGACTGTTTAGGATCAGGATCATGTTTTACAGTGTATCCCGGTCGGACAACTCTGTTAGTGACTACATGAGCTCTACTCTATATGTTCATGTGTTTGATCATCATAAAGCACGACACACGCATGCAGAAGTCTTACTGTTGTCTATAATATATTCAACATAAAGGTGTTTCTCGGGACCCCAGTATTCCCAACTGATCAGCGCTCCGTCCTCGCTCACGGATGAGCTGACGTTCCCGAACGCAGGAGCGATGGCTGGCGCTGAGAGAGAGAGACACAAGCATGAGCTCCGGCTGCGGATCCGTGAGGAGAAACTGAACGACTGACGCGAGAGCCGCTGATTACTGAGTGAGTAGAGTGAGGGCGGGAAATGACATGTGACGTTAGCGTGTTAGGGGCGGGGCTACTGATGATGTCACTACAGCGGCTGTACCCGCGTGCTGGGGGGGTGTGGGGGTGGGGGGGGGTGTGCCCGAGCTCCTGGAAAACACACACACACACACACACACTCTCTCTCACACATACACACACACTCACACAGCATCACGTGACTCCAGCAGATCAGAGGTCACATCAGCGAGGAAAGGAGGAAAGAGAAGGAGGACATTTATAAAAAGGAAAGGTTAAAAGATCAGAAGGAAAACACACACAGGATTCTGACATTCCTCCCCCTAAGAGAAGTGTGTACATGTAAAGGTTACATGCATTAATCTCTGAGAGCAAATTAAGAGTTTAAACCCATTTTCAGTGATGAAACTGGTTAGAATAAAATGTCTTTTATTGACTTGAAACTGGACTTTAAAGTGGACTCAAACCTCCAGTCCAGTCCACATTACATTCACACTAGTGTTTTAGGAGGCCAAACCATTAATAATAGTAATAATAATAATAATAATAATAATAATAACTTCAGTATTTTTGAGTCATACTAAGACTTAAGTACCTGTACTGTAACTAAAGGACACTTTCTCTGTAGTGAATTAAACAGAAAACTCACAGAACGGACAGTGAGACACTAGTGCGCCCTGTCTAGTGGACGTACCTCTGTGGAGGATGGTGAGACGCTAGTGCGCCCTGTCTAGTGGACGTACCTCTGTGGAGTATGGTGAGACGCTAGTGCGCCCTGTCTAGTGGACGTACCTCTGTGGAGGATGGTGAGACGCTAGTGAGCCCTGTCTAGTGGACGTACCTCTGTGGAGGATGGTGATACTCTAGTGAGCCCTGTCTAGTGGACGTACCTCTGTGGAGGATGGTGAGACGCTAGTGAGCCCTGTCAAGTGGACGTACCTCTGTGGAGGATGGTGAGACGCTAGTGCGCCCTGTCTAGTGGACGTACCTCTGTGGAGGATGGTGAGACACTAGTGAGCCCTGTCTAGTGGACGTACCTCTGTGGAGGATGGTGAGACGCTAGTGAGCCCTGTCTAGTGGACGTACCTCTGTGGAGGATGGTGAGGCGCTAGTGCGCCCTGTCTAGTGGACGTACCTCTGTGGAGGATGGTGAGACGCTAGTGCGCCCTGTCTAGTGGACGTACCTCTGTGGAGGATGGTGAGACGCTAGTGAGCCCTGTCTAGTGGACGTACCTCTGTGGAGGATGGTGAGGCGCTAGTGCGCCCTGTCTAGTGGACGTACCTCTGTGGAGGATGGTGAGACGCTAGTGAGCCCTGTCTAGTGGACGTACCTCTGTGGAGGATGGTGAGACGCTAGTGAGCCCTGTCTAGTGGACGTACCTCTGTGGAGGATGGTGAGGCGCTAGTGCGCCCTGTCTAGTGGACGTACCTCTGTGGAGGATGGTGAGACGCTAGTGCGCCCTGTCTAGTGGACGTACCTCTGTGGAGGATGGTGAGACGCTAGTGCGCCCTGTCTAGTGGACGTACCTCTGTGGAGGATGGTGAGACGCTAGTGCGCCCTGTCTAGTGGACGTACCTCTGTGGAGGATGGTGAGACGCTAGTGCGCCCTGTCTAGTGGACGTACCTCTGTGGAGGATGGTGAGACGCTAGTGAGCCCTGTCTAGTGGACGTACCTCTGTGGAGGATGGTGAGGCGCTAGTGTGCCCTGTCTAGTGGACGTACCTCTGTGGAGGATGGTGATACTCTAGTGCGCCCTGTCTAGTGGACGTACCTCTGTGGAGGATGGTGAGGCGCTAGTGAGCCCTGTCTAGTGGACGTACCTCTGTGGAGGATGGTGATACTCTAGTGCGCCCTGTCTAGTGGACGTACCTCTGTGGAGGATGGTGAGGCGCTAGTGAGCCCTGTCTAGTGGACGTACCTCTGTGGAGGATGGTGAGACGCTAGTGCGCCCTGTCTAGTGGACGTACCTCTGTGGAGGATGGTGATACTCTAGTGCGCCCTGTCTAGTGGACGTACCTCTGTGGAGGATGGTGAGACGCTAGTGCGCCCTGTCTAGTGGACGTACCTCTGTGGAGGATGGTGAGACGCTAGTGCGCCCTGTCTAGTGGACGTACCTCTGTGGAGGATGGTGAGACGCTAGTGCGCCCTGTCTAGTGGACGTACCTCTGTGGAGGATGGTGAGACGCTAGTGCGCCCTGTCTAGTGGACGTACTTCTGTGGAGGATGGTGAGACGCTAGTGTGCCCTGTCTAGTGGACGTACCTCTGTGGAGGATGGTGAGACGCTAGTGCGCCCTGTCTAGTGGACGTACCTCTGTGGAGGATGGTGAGACGCTAGTGCGCCCTGTCTAGTGGACGTACCTCTGTGGAGGATGGTGAGACGCTAGTGTGCCCTGTCTAGTGGACGTACCTCTGTGGAGGATGGTGAGACGCTAGTGCGCCCTGTCTAGTGGACGTACCTCTGTGGAGGATGGTGAGACGCTAGTGTGCCCTGTCTAGTGGACGTACCTCTGTGGAGGATGGTGAGACGCTAGTGTGCCCTGTCTAGTGGACGTACCTCTGTGGAGGATGGTGAGACGCTAGTGCGCCCTGTCTAGTGGACGTACCTCTGTGGAGGATGGTGAGACGCTAGTGTGCCCTGTCTAGTGGACGTACCTCTGTGGAGGATGGTGAGACGCTAGTGCGCCCTGTCTAGTGGACGTACCTCTGTGGAGGATGGTGACGGCCTCCTCGGTGAGCGCAGGACCGGATCCCTGCTGTGTTTTGGCACTGAAATAGAACTTGTAGCGCGTGCTGTGATGGAGGTTGTGCAGCGTTACACTGCTTTGATTGGACGGTAGATCCATCTCATCCAGCAGACCCACGTCATGGCTGCTGTTGACTGGAGGCGGAGCGAGAGCGGAAAGGGGCGGGGTCATGTTATTTCAGCCAATCAAAAGCTGCTGTAGATTTAGATCTTAGGTGAGGAGAGGTTCTCTCACCCGTCTGATATCTGAGGGTGTATCCGGTCAGACGGCCGTTCCTCTCGTGAGGTGGAGCCCACTCCAGCGTCAGAGAGTCCAGATCTGAAGCCGACACGCGGAAGAACGACGGCACGCCGGGAACTGGAACCATACAGACCACAAAATCTGTGCCTTCAAGTCAAGTCAGCTTTATTTCTACAGCGCTTTATACAGTACAGATCATTTCAGAGCAGTTTCACAGTGATAAACAGGAAAACAGAATCAATGATGCAAACTTCATCAAATATGAGACCCATTTAGATTCAGTGGTGAAGCAACTCTACAGAAGATCAGAGAGTCATTATTCAAATCAGTTCAGTGGTGATTCAGTTCAGTTCACTAACTGTGTAAAGTTCATCATTAATGAAACGAGTTCAATTTCAGCTGTAAAGCTGCTCTGCAGGAAAACATTCAGAATTGCGAGATAAAAATTGCAATAGCGAGGAAAAGTC
>NC_138234.1:1790054-1922554 GCF_964197995.2 Scardinius erythrophthalmus | reverse complement strand
GTGTGTGTGTGTGTGTGTGTACAGTAGATCAGTGTGTGTGTGTGTGTGTGTGTGTGTGTGTGTGTGTGTACAGTAGATCAGTGTGTGTGTGTGTGTATGGGTGGGTGTGTGTGTGTGTGTTTGTGTATGTGTGTTAGATATTGTTGATTAATAAACTTGTTTAAAACAAAAATAACTATTCACGTGAAATAAGTCCTCGGTTGCACAGATCCAGTTAAAACACATGATGCCTTTATAAGTCCTAATAGGCCGGGAGCCAGGTCCACTCCTCAGGATGTTTTTGCTACCTTTTTTTCACTATTATTTCCTATTCACTAGCAAGGACCACGCCACAACTGCACGGAATTAGCTATTAGCTTTGTGGATGAATAAGGGTCGAAGGAAATGGGGAAAGATGTAAACGACGGATCTCCGTCTGGCTGATCAGGGAGTCTGACCCGGGAGACTCAGAGTGGGGGCTTCGTCTCGGTAGGCAGTAAGCTGGGTTACTTGAAGACCCCCCTGGATGCAGCCTGTGGAATTAAAATTGAGATGTTAGAGATTGGAGGAGAGAGGATTGGGGTCGGGGGGAAGTGGGATGAATGGATGAGTTGGAAGGGGTCGAGTTAGAGGTTGGGGGGGGGGGGGGGCTGGGGTCGGGGGGAAGAGGGATGGATGGATGAGTTGGAAGGGTAGGGGTGGGTGGGGTTCGAAAAAACTGAGACGAACGGTGTGGTGAAGGTGGGTTCCGTGTATATATACAGACGGGGAGAGAGAGCTGATTAGTTGAGGCGTGGTCCTGCTCCCGAACTTCAATTAACTTGTTAACTACATTTCACTAGCAAGGACCACGCCACAACTGCACGGAATTAGCTATTAGCTTTGTGGATGAATAAGGGTCGAAGGAAATGGGGAAAGATGTAAACGACGGATCTCCGTCTGGCTGATCAGGGAGTCTGACCCGGGAGACTCAGAGTGGGGGCTTCGTCTCGGTAGGCAGTAAGCTGGGTTACTTGAAGACCCCCAAAGGTTTGGATGAGACGATGCGGGCTTGAGCTTGACGGAGATCGTTTAGATTATTGCGGATGTACAAGCGGTACGCTTCGGATGACCATCGACCTAAGACTCTGATTGTCTCGTCCGAGATGCCCATGCTGGCGGCCGTGGTGGCTGCTCCGATCCGGAATGAATGTATAGAGTAATGTTCGGGAGATATGCCGGAGGTCCTGAGAATACTTTGGAAGTGTTTGCTAAACCAGAATCTCGTGGCCATTTTCCTGTTTTCCGTGAGGAAGAGTGGTTCTTGAGGAGATGAATGGTTGGTGTATCTGGAAGAAACGTATTCCGAAAGTGGCTCATAAGGACTGAGGAAGGAGTGGAGGCGAAAGATGTATATTGAAAACGACTCTCCGAATTGGTCGGTCTTACTTCTCTTTAGGTTATATATCAGAGAATCTGGTGTATGAGCGGTGATGTCTGAGAGGCTGGGATGAATGGCTGGATTGAAGGCTGAAGTCGACGGGGCGAATTCGGAGCATCTCAGGAAGCCGAAGAATGCGAGAAGAAACATGCATTCTAATGTTTGGTCGATCGATGGGCTCAGGTAGCCGGAACGTAATGTGTGGATGCATTGGCTCAGGAGGTCAGAAGTTAAGGGTAAGCGTTTGATGTTGAGGACTGGTTCTTGTTTTCTTAGACCTCTGATAAGCATAGATACGTGGGAGTGAGAAATGGTTTGGCATTGGTCGCCGGTGGCGAGTTTGTAGATAAAGTTAATTCCGGATAGGTAAGTCTGAATGGAGGATGCCCTGATATTTTGGTAGGAATGGGCATGAGTAACGAAGTTACAGATGGACCAAACGTTCATTAGAGGAAATGAGAGTTGGTAAAAGGAGTGGTAAGCCTTAAAACAGTTCCAACCGGTCAAGTAAGCAGAGAGGGTACTCTGGGCGAGGCCGTTGAGAATAGCTTCTCGCGAAGCACGTGATAGTTCTTCCAGCTGTGAATTTAGTTGAAGATGGTGGCTGAAAACGGTGGAACTGGCGTGGGATGGATGTCTGATTCTGGAGCTAAGATTCTGAACTTCTGAAAAGAGAAACGAGACAATGAGTCGGCTATGCTATTGTGGTATCCTGGAACGTGTGCTGCTCGGATGATGAACTGACGTTGCGCCGATATAAGTGTCAGTCTGCGGACTAATTGCATGATCGCCAGGGAACTGGATCTGCCTTTATTTATGATTTCAACTACCGCTGAGTTGTCTGAGTGGATGAGTATGGAATGTCGGGACCATTCGTGCCCCCAAAGGAGGGCTGCTATAATGACGGGATACATCTCGTAAAGTGCGGATGAGGGAAAGTCTGGCTGCTGAATTAGATGGCTGAACTCTGGTGGCCACTCGGAAGCGAACCAGCGGCCGCTGTAGTAGCCCCCGAATCCTATGGAAGGCGCTGCATCTGTGTACAGCTGAATGTCTTCTGGCTGTGTGACATAGTCGTTATAAAAGAAGGATATGCCGTTCCATGAAGACAGGAATTTCTGCCAGAGCCGCATTTCCATTTTGCATGCTTCATCCAAGGTGACTTTGTCGTGTAGAGAGGGTATTGATGCTGCTTTTGATAGTAGGTTGGAAAGGAAAGATTTTCCCTGGGGAATTATTCTGATGGCGTAGTTAAGGTGGCCGAGGAGGGCTAGCAGCTGTAGCTTTGTGCACCTGTCTGCTAGAAGATAGTTCGATAGGAGCAATGAAATGCGTTGCGTTTTCTCAGGAGGTAGAGATGCTTGGAAGGAGATGGAGTCTAGGGTGATGCCTAGAAACTCGATGGAGGTGCAGGGCCCTAAGGTCTTTTCTTTTGAAAGGGGTACGCCTAGTTCGGAAAACACTTTAACGAGGGTGGAAAGTCCTGAGTGTGGAGGTGCGGATGTAGGTGTGATGATGAGGAAGTCGTCGAGGAGGTGCAGGACGTAGGGAAGCCTGTGGTTGTTGATGAGAATCCAACATAAAGCCTCCGAGAGGGAGTCAAATATCTTGGGGCTGCTTCTGCAGCCGAAAGTGAGGCGTACTGAAAAATAATAAGCTCCTTTCCAGAATATTCCGAAGAAACGCCAGTATTCTGGGTGAATGGGCAAGACTTTGAAAGCACTGGTGATGTCTGCTTTTGAAAGCCATGCTCCGTGGCCTGCCTTGCGGATGAGAGTGATGGCTTGGTCGATGGAAGCGTATTTCATGGAGAAGTCTGGAGCTGGAATGATGCTATTAATGCTGGGAATGTGTGAGCCGTGTGGGGAGGACAGGTCGATGATTAATCTCTTCTTCCCGGAATATTTCCTGGTGGCGATTCCAATAGGGCTGATGCGAAAAAGAGAGAAAGGAGGTTCTTTAAACGGGCCTATCATAAATCCCTCTTGAACTTCTTTAGCTATTAAGGTGTCAACAGTGTTTGGTTCGGAGAGGGCAGACTGGAGGTTATGGGAAAGATGAGAAGTGTCTGGGATTATTTCTATGCCTGGAAGAAAGCCGTTTTTAAATCCGTTGATAAGGAAATCTACGAACTCTCTGTCGGGGTGGTCTAGTAAGGCAGTAGCTAATGCTTCTACCTTGACTGGTGTGCCGAGATACTGTAATAGTCAGTCGGGTAGAGCAGTTGGGTTGTGGGGGCAAGAGGCTCTTGAGTGGGCGCCTCCACAAAAGGAGCAGGTGTGTAGGAATCTACAGTTGGAAAGAGAGCAGCCAAGATGATTGAAGTTGTTGCATACCATTCTGCCTCCTTGGTAGAGGATCGGTCGTCCTCTTTTGTCAATGCCTTTGGGAAGTGGAACGTTGGCTGTGGGCTGTATGTTTAGAGGTTTCGGAATTAGAGGAGGAGGTGGGGCTGCTGTGGATAATCTATTGAATACAGATGTTTTGCGTGAGGAGGGTTGAGATTGAGAGGGTGTGATAGTGCAAGCTGAGGCTGGATGTGATGGTGCTCCGCATAGTTCACAGGACATAGAAGTGCGTGCTGCGAAGATCCGACAATAGAGTTCTGCATCAAGAGTGCCCCAGTATGTCCCCTGATTGAACTGCTGTAACCGACCTGCTACTTGTGTGGCGAAAAGAACGTGGTAGTTGTAGAAGCCTGTTCCTCCAAAACGCACGGCCATGTCTAAAATGATTGATAGGTAATCGTCTAGCTCGGTTCTTCGATCGGGATAAACAGAGCAAATTATATCTCTGTAGATCGAGAAAGCTAAAGCAAATTCGGTGGGAGTGAGGTCCTTTGAACGAGAGTTTAAAGGATGGCTGAACTGCATTAGGCCTTGAATGGTTTGCAGCTCTCTGGGCTGGCTGATATTTATGAGGGATGGATGGAGGAGCTGGGCTAAATCTGTATAGTTACCTGATAATATCTGAAGACGTAAGGCTGAAGAGACTGGGGAGGGTCAGTGGATTGATGAAGCTGGACGAGGAGGCGGTGCAGCTGTGGCCAGGGTATATGGGCTAGTATTTATTGGCAGGATGTGAGGGTGTTGGGAAAGGGAGGGGTAGGGGTGGGGGAGGGAGGGGAAAAGGGGTAGATTAGTTGCGTAAAGGGAAGAAAGAGGAGGGGGTTGAAAAGGTCCACTGAGAGGTAGAAGTCCTGGGTTTGCTGCATGAGGGACTTGAATTGGGTGAATTTGTACGGAAGAATCAGAAATAACAGGGGCCGTGTGGCTGTTAATGCCAGAAGGAAGGGTAGAAGAATGGATGCTGGGATGGAGGGATGAATGTCCGTGAGGATTTGTAGCTGTTTGTGAGCTTAAGTAAGCAAAGAAAGATGTCATGAATTGGGATAAGTCTGAGGTAGAAGGTGCAGATGTTGGAGGTAGTATTGCTTGGTCTCCACTAGGTGGCGCGGACACTGCTGGCTGAGGCCGTTGTGGAGGCAGTGTGGTGACGTCATGAGTGACGATGGGAGGATCGCGTGTCAATGCCGGAAGCGTTGGAGGCTCGGAATTTAAATTTGAAGTGTGTGTAGATGCTGTGTAAAGCTGAAATAGTCTTGATTTATTGTCAGATCGGCTGAAGTGGATACCTTTGTCCTTAAGAGCACGCTGAAGGCGAGCCACAGTCCAATTCTTGATGTTATTCTCTGGTCTGGAAGACGTGGCGTGAGTGCGCTGAGAATTGCTACGGTTTGTTGAATGATGACGTGGTTGACGAGGAGAGCGATCGCGCCGGCTTTCGTGCCTGTGTTGATCGTTGATGGTAGTTCTCGTTTGCAGAGGAGAGTGATCCTGTCGAGTCGGGGTTGGAGAAATCTTCGACGATGAACTGTGACGTGAATGCCCGCGGGACTGAGGGATTTCTACGACAGAACGCAGCCGGTGTGAATTTTGGCTGCCTAGGGATTGTTGTGAAGACCTGGCGCTCTGTGACGGAGGAGAGTTTCTGAATAAATCGTCTTCGGAGTCAGAGGGGTTGATCTGCAGCTCGGAATCCATGTCGAAAAAACTGAGACGAACGGTGTGGTGAAGGTGGGTTCCGTGTATATATACAGACGGGGAGAGAGAGCTGATTAGTTGAGGCGTGGTCCTGCTCCCGAACTTCAATTAACTTGTTAACTACATTTATCTTATACCTTGGGCCATCACAAGTTGATAATGACCACCCCCAACTCGGCCCCGTTTGGTCTCAGGGGCCAAAAAACACCCTTTTTGGGAAAAGCTTTTGGCGGAATGATGTAATTGTGAATATAAAGGTACTGCAGCTACGTAAATGGCCATATAACCCTAAAATTTTGCATGGTGTATCGTGACACATAGGGGAAACTAGCAGAAAAAAGATTCTGGGCATTGCTGCCTTTTTTCTGTCAAATATCACCCTCAACATACCCCAAAAGACTAAAAAATGGCTGTCCGCCTGACAAATTGTCATCAAAAGTGATCATTTTCAAGCATTTTATTATATATATCACTGCCTCAAATGTACATGAAAAACTTCCCAAGTTTATAAGCTTTAATTTAAGTCCAAGATGACCTTTCTATCTAGAGGATTATAGCTGGTATAACCAAAGTTCTCCACTGTACCTCAAATCGGAGAAAACAGTACTTTCAAGCATTACCATTCCTTATGGGTTCCATAAGTCCACAAAGTCCTCGCAACACAAGGAATAAAGATGACTCTAGTGTGTAGTCTGTTATCAAAAAACCAACCTTCAATAGAGTAAACGTTAGTAACCTTCTGTACAGGTAAACATTCTTTACAGCCAAATGGCGAAACTAAAATACAGCTCAAACATAAAATAGAAAACATTTATTTGGTTCTTAGATCTTTTTGCTGCTTATCCATGCTGTACTTCGACGACTGGTCATGTTAGTGTGTTGTATTAGTGTAGAATATAAACTCTTAATCATCATTTTCCTCACCTTCATCTATATTTGTATGGATTTCATCAGTTTTTGGAGCCAAGCACTTCGATGTGTTCTACATACCTTCAAGGAGATTGTGAAACTGAGCGAGCTTCTTCTTCTTCGGACCTCTCCACACTGGTGCGGGTGACAGCACAGCAGCGCGAGTGGTCTTTTTTCTCTCTCTTTCTTTTCTTTTTGCTTTTGTTTTGACTTGAGCAAACAAAAGCTGTTCTCACAGCTGGTAAGGTGCGCTTGAGAGCACTCAAAGGCAACGTGGTCGAGAACTTTGCCCAGCAGAAACTGGCTGAAAAGCAGACTGAGACCATCAAGCACATCCTGCCGCGGCGGTCAGCTGCTGCCTCCACCCCATTGCCCACAGCCTCTCAGTCTGCTCGTCGCCGGGGCGGCCTTCTGTGTCTGCCCTTGCTCCCGCGCCGCAGCAGCAGCCTCCACCTAAGCGGAGCCAAGTAGCCAGTCACAGGCAGGCCCCCCCCACCTGTCCAGGCCCCTGCCAAGCAGGGCGGTAAAGCCAAGAGCAAGCAGCCCTAGGACGGGCGACCCGGAGATGGATCGGGCCATTCACTCCACTACAGTGAGAGCAGCCGATGCCCATGTCTTGCGAGCAGAGATCGAAGTCCTACTAGGACGCGATAGAGCCAGTCCCACCAGCCGATATGAGGTCAGGGCACTACAGTCCCTACTTTATTGTACCCAAGAAATGTGGTGGGTTCAAAATGCTCATGCAGAAACGCATTTTCGAATGCATCCGTCCCCAAGATTGGTTTGCAGCATTCGACCTGAAGGACGCGCACTTTCATGTCTTGATTCTTCCTCGACACAGGGCATTTCTGCACTTTGCGTTCGAGGGTCGAGCATATCAGTACGAGGTCCTGCCCTTCGGGCTGTCCCTGTCTCCCCGTGTCTTCACAAAAGTCACGGAGGGGACCCTTGTTTCCATGAGAGAACAGGGCATGCACATCCTGAACTATTTCGACGACTGACTCATATTAGCACACTCTCGAGATCAGTTATGCGAACACAGGGACCTCGTGCTCAGGCACCTCAGCCAGTTGCGTCTTCCGGCCAATTGGGAGAAGAGCAAACTCGCCCCCATGCAGAGGATCTCTTTTCTCGGTATGGAGTTGGATTCGGTCGCACAGACAGCACGCCTCACAGAGCAAACGCGCTCAGTCGGTGCTGAACTGCTTGAACACCTTCAAAGGTGCGTTGTTGTGTTTGGAGTGCGTTGTTGTGTTTGGAGCTCCGTCGAATTAATTCAGAAACCTTGTTTTTCTTCTTTACACTCTTTTACAAACGAACTTTTTTTGTGAACATATCTGGAATACTATTCTCCTTAAAAAAAAAAAACAATCGGATTGCTCTGATATCGCTACATATATCCAACCTTTCGAACTTCCGCTACTAGCCTTAGCCCGCTAGCATTACACGCGTGGTCGCGCCTATCGATCGACTTATTTACACCCGTATCACTGAAAGCTATAATTCGCCATTATAGCACATCTGCTATAATGGCGAATATAACGGATGTGTGTCTAACGTTACCTTTGAGTGCAGGTGAGGACACCTTCGAGCTGCATTCTGTGCAGTTAGAGCTGGAATCCGTGGAGAAGCAGATCCGCGACCTACTAGAGAGACAGGCCGAGCTACGAGATCGACGTTTCGCGCTTGAAACATCACGCGCCGATGCTCAAAAGTCAGTGGTTAGTAACCTTTTGACTCCGACCTCGTCTACTCCATGTGTTTCTCTGCCCAGGATGCGATCATCCCTGGTTTCATTCACTCCGGCACCGACACAACAACATGGACCCTGGATGATTCCACAGCGGAAGACGCGGGCCAGGACCAGAGCTAGGACCTCTCCGCCCCTCCCGGCCTTCGAGATCTCCACCCGGAACCGCTTCTCCCCTCTACGCGAGACGGAATGCGACGCTGTGATCATCGGCAGTTCCATCGTCCGGCATGTCCGTGCTACCATAGGTAAAGGTAAGGTTCGCACTCACTGCTTTCCTGGTGCTCGTGTTCTCGATGTCGCTGCACAGGTTCCCGGGATTCTGAACGGTGACGAGCCCGTCGGAGCTGTCGTGCTGCACGCGGGAACGAACGACATCAGGCTACGGCAGTCGGAGGTTCTGAAGAAGGACTACAGGAGCCTGATCGAGACGGTACGCAGCACATCGCCTGAAACAACGATCATCGTGTCTGGACCGCTTCCCACCTACCGACTAGGACACGAAAGGTTCAGTAGATTATTTGCTCTAAATGAATGGTTAATGTCATGGTGTAATGAACAGAGACTGCTCTTTGTAAATAATTGGAATCTTTTTTGGGAGCGACCTAGGCTCTTCCGTGCTGATGGCCTTCACCCCAGCAGAATCGGAGCGGCTCTTCTGTCGGACAACATCTCCAAGACGCTACACACCATATGACTAGTAAGTCAAAGTCCAAATCACACTCTTTGCTGTCCAAACTTAATTGATATAAGTACCAATGTAGAACATTATATTGAAACTGTGTCTATTCCTCGTTTAGTGAGATCAAATAATAAATCTACTGCAGGATCTAAGAAAAATCTAATTGTGATTAAACCAGAAAATCTCAATATTAGTGAACAAAAACAATTTATAAAGCTAGGTCTTTTAAACATCAGATCGCTTACACCTAAGGCGGTTATTGTAAATGAAATGGTCACAGATAATAGTTTCGATGTACTTTGCCTTACTGAAACCTGGCTTAAACCAAATGATTATTTCGGTCTTAATGAGTCTACTCCTCCTGGATACTGTTACAAGCATGAGCCCCGTCTGATTGGTCGTGGCGGTGGTGTTGCTATAATCTATAAAGATATTCTTACTGTTACTCAGAAAACAGGTCACAGGTTTAATTCGTTTGAAGTACTTGTGCTAAATGTTACTCTCTTAGATGTAAGAAAGAAATCCATATTATCTCTAGCCTTGGCTACCGTATATAGACCGCCTGGGCCTTACGCTGATTTCCTAAAAGAGTTTGCAGACTTTCTCTCAGATCTTTTGGTCAATGTCGATAAAGCATTAATTGTTGGAGATTTTAACATACACGTAGATAATTCAAATGATGCTTTAGGGGCTGCGTTTACAGATTTATTAAACTCCTTTGGGGTCAAGCAAAACGTAACTGGTCCCACTCATCGTCTTAATCATACGCTAGATTTAATTATATCACATGGAGCCGATCCAACCGATATAGATATTATACCGCAAAGTGATGAAGTCACTGACCATTACATGGTCACTTGCATACTACGTACCGCTGAAATTTGTCATGTTGCGCCACGTTATCGACCAGGCAGAACAATCCTTCCAACCACTACAGATCATTTCTCAAATAGCTTACCTGATCTATCTCAGCTGCTCAGTGAACCCAAACAAACAGATGAACTAGAGGAAATGACTAGCACTATGAGCACCATTTTCTCTAGTACATTAGACATCGTTGCACCAATTAGATTAAAAAAGGTCAGAGAGAAAAGTAAAGCACCATGGTACAACAATACTACGCGTGTTCTAAAGAGAGAAACTCGTAATTTAGAGCGTAAATGGAAACAAACTAACTTAGAGGTCTTTAGAATCGCATGGAAAGACAGTATGTCACGTTATAAAAAGGCCCTAAAAGCAGCCAGGGCTGAGCATCTCCGCAAACTAATAGAAAACAACCAAAACAATCCAAGGTTTTTATTTAACACCGTCGCTAGACTAACAAATAAACAGACGTTACCGGAGCAAAATATTCTGTCACAGTGTAGTAGTAATGATTTTATGAATTTCTTCACTGAGAAAATAGAAAGCATCAGAAACACAATTGTAAATGTACAATCTTTAATGGTGTCTTATGATTCAGCCTCAATTATCACCCCGCAAGAACAATTACAGCGCTTTGCAACTATAGGACAGGAAGAGTTAAATAAACTTATCATTGCATCTAAACCAACAACGTGTTTATTAGATCCAATACCAACTAAACTACTGAAACAAGTGTTACCTGTAGTGGAAGAGCCTCTTCTCAATATTATTAACTCGTCTTTATCCTTAGGTCATGTTCCAAGAATATTCAAGTTGGCAGTTATAAAACCTCTTATTAAGAAACCACAATTAGATCATAATAACCTAGCAAATTACAGACCCATTTCAAATCTTCCATTTATGTCTAAAATACTAGAAAAAGTTGTGTCCGCTCAACTGTGCTCTTTCTTGCAAGAAAATGATATCTATGAAAAGTTTCAGTCAGGTTTCAGGCCGCACCATAGCACAGAAACTGCGCTCGTTAAAATCACAAATGATTTACTTTTAGCTTCTGACCAAGGCTGTATCTCAATACTAGTTTTACTTGATCTTAGTGCTGCGTTCGATACTATAGATCACACAATACTCTTAGACCGACTACAAAACTACACTGGTGTTCAGGGACAGGCATTAAACTGGTTTAGATCGTACTTATCAGACCGTTACCATTTTGTCTGCGTAAATGGGGAAAAATCGAAGATAACGTCAGTAAACTATGGTGTACCGCAAGGATCTGTGTTAGGCCCTCTGCTATTCTCAATATATATGCTGCCACTTGGTAATATTATAAGAAAACATGGAATTAATTTCCACTGTTATGCTGATGACACTCAATTATATATTTCATCACGACCAGATGAAAACGCTAAATTATCTAAATTAACAGAGTGTGTTAAAGATATAAAATACTGGATGACATGTAATTTTCTGCTATTAAATTCAGATAAAACGGAGGTATTACTTATTAGTCCAAAAAACTGCCCACAAAACCTCTTACAATACAACTTTAATTTAGAAGGGTGTCCTGTTACTTTATCCTCTACAGTAAAAGACCTGGGTGTTATATTAGACCGCAACTTGTCTTTTGAAAATCATATTTCATATGTTACAAGAACAGCCTTTTTCCACCTTAGAAACATTGCTAAGCTACGTAACATGCTATCTGTTTCTGATGCAGAAAAGTTAGTTCATGCATTCATGACCTCGAGACTAGATTACTGTAATGCTTTATTAGCTGGTTGTCCTGCATCCTCAATAAACAAGCTACAGTTAGTCCAAAATGCCGCCGCTAGAGTTCTTACTAGATCAAGAAAATACGATCATATAACACCAATTCTGTCGTCTCTACATTGGTTACCTATAAAGTTCCGTATCAATTACAAAGTATTGCTACTGACCTATAAAGCCCTAAATGGTTTAGCTCCCGTGTATTTAACGGAACTTCTATCGCCCTACAATCCATCGCGCTCTTTAAGATCACTAAATTCGAGGCTTCTGGTCATTCCTAGGATATCTAAGTCCACTAAAGGAGGGAGAGCTTTTTCACATTTAGCTCCTAAACTGTGGAATGGCCTTCCTGATATTGTTCGAGGCTCAGACTCGCTGTCCCAGTTTAAAACTAGATTAAAGACGCATCTCTTCAGCCAGGCATTCACATAATACTTACATTTTATACTACAGTTGAATCAGATTGAATGCATTAATATTGCGAACAGCAGCTACGCTAATTATTTCCCATATGCTTTTCTGTTGTTATCTCGGGACGCTAGTCCCGAGGTAAATACAGATCGTCAGCTCCAGTTTGTATCCAGCCTCTCATGGAAACTACAGATTGTCCAACACCCGTGAAGAGACGACTCGGCGCCTGTGAAGAGACGACTCGACGCTGGCGATGTTTATGCCCTAAATCAATACATGATTAACTAACTGTATTTCTCTATGTACATTTCTGAAATGCACTTTCTGTAAAGCTGCTTTGAAACAATATGTATTGTGAAAAGCGCTATACAAATAAATTTGAATTGAATTGAATTGAAAGGTAGGACCCTGTGCAAAGTCAGGGAGGACGAGGAGCAGGTCCTTCTGGTGGCCCCCTATTGGCCCACCCGGACCTGGTTCCCAGAAATCATGCTCCTCGTGACAGTCCCTCCCATTCCTCTGAGGAAGGATCTTCTGACTCAGAGACAGGGCACCCTATACGCGTCCGGACCTCTGGAAACTCAATCTCTGGTTCTAGGTGACTTACCCCCAGAGGTACTTAACACCATCACTTCTGCACGGACGCCGTCCACGAGACGTGTGCCTTGAAGTGGAAACTGTTCGTCAAGTGGTTTTCTTCTTGCCGAGAGGACCCCCGAAGATGTTCAATAGGGTCCGTGCTTTCCTTTTTGCAGCAAGGGTTGGAGCGAAGGCTGTCTCTATCCACCCTCAAAGTACATGCTGCTGCCATTTCAGCTTATCACGACCACATAGATGGCAAATCAGTTGCCATCTATGTGCCATCTATGGAAAGCACGAACTGGTCGTCAGGTTCCTTAGGGGGGCGAGAAGGTTAAACCCTCCTCGTCCCCCCTCCATACCCTCTTGGGACCTTTCCCTGGTGCTTCAAGCTCTTCAGGATGCTTCCTTTGAGCCTTTGAAGTCAGCAGACTTAAAGCTTCTCTCTTTGAAGATTTTGCTGCTGATTGCACTGGCCTCTATCAAGAGGGTAGGGGGCCTGCAAGCATTTTCGGTCGACGAATCGTGCCTAGAGTTCGGGCCGGGTGACAACCATGTTGTACTGAGACCCGGCCTGGCTATGTGCCCAAGGTTCCTACCACTCCCTTCAGAGATCAGGTGTTAGGCTGGGTTCCATATGTGTATACTTCCATGGCTGCTTCTAATCAAAGCCCCGTGTCTTTCCCTTGGGCTAAGTTACCCAATATTCATATGCAGTACAACCTTCGGGCTAGTCCATATGTATTTTTCCACATAACTCCCTTGAAGAAAGTGGCTTCCGCAGCGTTCCCCTTCCATAGAATGAGCACGCTTTCCCAGTGTTATCCAATAATCTCACTGTATGGGTTATCATGGAACAACAGTGATGGATACGCTCTGTGTAAGCCCTTTCCTATCGTCCGTCCAGGCAAGAAGGGGTACAGGCTTACACCGGGCGCTGGATGGGGTGCAGCAGCTGTGGCGCTTTGGTAGGGATTCCTATCAGTCGGTCAAGACATACGTTGAGAGTGACCGACCGATAAGGGAACGTCTTGGTTACATATGGTAACCGTCGTTCCCTGAGGGAGGGAACGGAGACGTACATCCCATCATCACATCTGCTGCTGCCCACGGGGGCGGCTTACCAGGCTCGGCTCCTCAGCAAAAAAGGAGCTCACCTCGCACCTTCTGCTCATTATATACCTGCGCTGCGAGGCTTAACAGTTGATGCAAATGACTGCATGACAATGTGTATTGGCTCATTTTAGTTTTACTCAAAGTAGATTGACCTCTCTAGCGAGATTCCTATCAGTCGGTCACGACGTACGTCTCTGTTCCCTCCCTCAGGGAACGAGGGTTACCATATGTAACCGAGACGTTTCACCATTTGGCTGTAAACAATGTTTACCTGTACAGAAGGTTACTAACGTTTACTCTATTGAAGGTTGGCTTTTTGATAACAGACAGCACACTAGGGTCATCTTTATTCCTTGTGTTGTGAGGACTTTGTGGACTTTAATAAATCTCACATTTGGCTAATTGATTTAGTGTGAATGTACCCTATGTTGCACCCTGACCCCAGTCCACCTAGGGCAGGGCTATTCAATTGGCAGCCTGTGGGCCACATACGGCCCGCCAATCATCTCTATCTGTCCCAAAGGCACTCCAACCTCCCTCCGCCTCTTTTCCTGGCGGTGTGGCTACATTTGGTTAGATATGTGAGTGGCCGTAGTGGCGCGTGCAGCTGTACGTCTATACGCACTGTGCATACCATGAATGCTCCGACTAACCTGAGAAACATTTTCAGTCCGAATATTTCACCAATTATTATGTGTGTCCCGTATTTCTGTCGACTGAACCAGCGATACCAATCATTTGTGAATGGTGCGAATATTTTGTTCGATCTTTGGTTCAATTATTTCCTTTACATGAATTGGCTAAATGCGCTTGCATTATGGTCTGAAACGATTCAGATTCGTTCGGACCACTCTGTCACTGAATCATGTGAAGCTGTTTCTCGGGCAGTAACGACAAATATAGAACAAATAGCGCTGTTTTCAGTTTAGTTTCAGTTCAACTCGCAGTTTAGTTTACTTTGAACTACGCAGCACCACCCAGTGGATAACGGAACGCAAGCTTAAAGGAGTTGCATTTACTCCCGGTTCTGGGGCCTCATTTATAAACGTTGCGTACGCACAAAAGAAGGCATACGCCGCTCTCTACGCAATAATTGGTATTAATAAAAAGCAAACTTGACGGGAAAATGTGCGGTCCTTCACGCCAACTCTGACCCAGGCGTACGCACAAAAACGGGTGAAATGAGAAATGGCGACACCGTCGGCAGATGGAAGAAACACGTGAAAGTGTGTGAAACTGTAGACCGTTGTGTAAAAGAAATGGCAATACTGCTTCTCATAAATAACATGAAGACTTCACAAAGCAAGTCTTACAATTAACAGCCTACACGAACACCCGTTTGATCGATCTGCAGTGTAAAACAAACAAAATCAAACGAAGATTACAACAGAAATGCAAATTTACACATATTTGCATGTATATTTGCAATAATATTAGCATGTTATGCAATTCATCCTCATAACACATCTGTAGCTTGTCAGATGCAATCAAATGGATGGTAATAAAATGCCATGATGCCATCACAATGCGTAATGACGCACAATGGCTGATCTTGCGCTTCACGCTTGCGCGTGAGTGAAGTTACGTTTCTTGGTTTTCCTCTGTGTTTGCCATGATTTCGCAATCGATGAATATTAACTTGTGGGCGTTTCACGGACTATTTATGGGCAACTATGGGCATGACATGAAGCCGCAAAAGCTGCGCTACATTTAGAATTGATTGTGATTTATTAAGGGAAAACTGCGTAGAATGTGCGTGCGCACGGTTTTATAAATCCGAATATTTCTGTGCGTACGCACGTCCTATGTTTCAGAAATGTGGAATATTTATACTGAATACTAACTTATAGTCATTTAGGCCTATATTGCAGTAGATTAATTAGGTTGGTAGAGGAATATACAATTCATTTTGTGTATAGTTTTTACCTGTGTTTAGGCATTTTGTTATACAGTGGTAGTGAGTGAGTAACCACGTATGGTTTTACCTGTGGTTATCACGTCTCACTGTCAGAATATTTTCATTTAAGCCTATAATAATTATAAATAAAATAATTCTTACCAATAGCTATGATCTTGTATAATTCATATTTTTGTACATAGCTGTAAATAAGTTATTTATTAAATACTCATAAATCTGCATACTGTTGGGTACCACATTTCCAAGTAAATACAATACTTTTTTTAGGTTTACTTTAGCTTATTTATTGATACTGTTATGTTTCAATAAGTCATAAATAATGTTTCAATAAATAAGCTAAACCCACCGGCCCTCCTCAACATATCGATTTAATAATCCGGTCCTTGAATGAAGCTAATTGAATAGCCCTGACCTAGGGGCATAACACTGCTCACTTTTCATGCAATTCATTTCATATAGTATAGCTCATAAGTCAAGTCTCAACTCTTGTTTAAGACATTGTTCATATGCAAAAAATATGCTTAATCCCATAAGGAATGGTAATGCTTGAAAGTACTGTTTTCTCCGATTTGAGGTACAGTGGAGAACTTTGGTTGTACCAGCTATAATCCTCTAGATAGAAAGGTCATCTTGGACTTAAATTGAAGCTTATACACTTGGGAAGTTTTTCATGTACATTTGAGGCAGTGATATATATAATAAAATGCTTGAAAATGATCACTTTTGATGACAATTTGTCAGGCGGACAGCCATTTTTTAGTCTTTTGGGGTATGTTGAGGGTGATATTTGACAGAAAAAAGGCAGCAATGCCCAGAATCTTTTTCTGCTAGTTTCCACTATGTGTCACGATACATCATGCAAAATTTTAGGGTTATATGGCCATTTATGTAGCTGCAGTACCTTTATATTCACAATTACATCATTCCGCCAAAAGCTTTTCCCCAAAAAGGGTGTTTTTTGGCCCCTGAGACCAAACGGGGCCGAGTTGGGGGTGGTCATTATCAACTTGTGATGGCCCAAAGTATAAGATAATAGGAAATGATAGTGAAAAAAAGGTAGCAAAAAACATCCTGAGGAGTGGACCTGGCTCCCGGCCTATAAATAAGAGTCAAAGAATCCCGTTTATCACAGAATATTGTACAGTATAATTGCTGACGTGGGTTACGTCAATGTCCTCTTCATGTTTTTGTCTTTGTCCTGTTTCTGATGTGGATTCTGTGAAGGTTTCCTTTATTTAAGGAGCTTATAAATCACTTATAATGCACATGGAGGAACAATCTCTAATCACTGCATTAGGGTTGTGTTTGAATAAACTATAAATGTAGATTCATGCGGCACAATGTGTTTTTCTGGACCTTGAACACACTGGACTTTAGAGACAAGTCAACAAATACGCCTAACTGTTTTCCAGAGCTCTGATTGGCTGCTGGAGTTGTCATCCTGGTTATATGTGAGGGAGATGGCTGGATTTTTTCTCAGTATTCTGATTATAGTGTTCAGTCTGTTGGTCGGGGGACATCTGACCTCTGTGTGAAAAATCATGGGCCTCGAATTGTCACAAGAGAACTTTGATAAGTCTGCTCTTCAGATTTATGAAGACGTTTTACAGTATCAGCCATGCCACTTACCAGATATAGGCATAGATGAGTCTCTGCTGAAATATTCTGGTTCCGACTCTAACGCTGTGCTGCAGGCTTACTCTAATAAGCAAATCCAGGTGGAAGGTTACATCGAAAAGCTTGGATCTGCCATTGGTGCACTGACTCCAGTCCCGAATGCTGTTGGACTTGGAGCTTTGGTGATTTCCATGCTCATAGAGATCATCATCAAGAGCAACACTCAGACAAGTGATGACACATACAGCCTGTTACGACGTGTGTTTGGGGAAGAGAAAGCTTCGAGTGTCCGAGACACAATGTCAGAGTTTCTGAAACGCCATCGCATGTACTTGAAGAATGACCAACGATTACGGGAGGAAATAAGGAGACTGGAACATCAGCTGAGCAACCATCTCACCATCCTCAGAAACTCCCTGCTGCATGACGGACAGATGAGCAGCCGTGGGCTCAAGATCTGGGTCAACGGAGCCGCCTTCCACGTCCAGATGCTGATCCATGAGGCTCGACTGGATATTCAGGCTGGTAAACCTGCATCAGACTGTGTTAATGCTATCGAAGCTGCAATCGATGTGTATTTACGGTACCTGGATCCTTTGCTGGAGAAATACAAGACCTACAAGATCGATTCAAAAATGTTTATATATGAAATGATCCCCGCCACTCCTCACTTTATATCAGTATGTAAAATACAAAATAATGAAAATACAAGATGTGCTAAGGATGCTAAATATGATGGTCTTAGCCCGTGTGCTATACAAGGTGTTCGGACGGCTTTTATGGATACTGTTTACTCAAAGTATGAACCAATCAAAGGTTTAAAGAGTTATTTTTCAAATATCAAGACCAATCTCTACTCTCGAATCCATGACCGTGGTTCATTCACTGTGCCGTCAGCAGCAGGCTAGTTTAGATATCTGGTGTTGATGAGGGATGGCTCAGATGCTGGAGCGTGCGCTCATATGTAGAGGTGTACTCTTCGATGCACCGGGCCTGGGTTTGACCCCCGACCTTTGACCCTTTGCTGCATGTCATGTAATGGGTGATCTACATTCTTAACGTTTGCTGCTTTTGTGATGTTCTCTTTAACAATAAAGGATCATGTGTGTAATTGTTCCACGTGTCTGTGTATTTTAACTTAAAGTGTTGTTAATTTACAGCAGGCTTCTGCTGTGCCATTAAATTAATTTCTTTGTGGAATTTTAATTCCTTTTATTGAATTTGGGGCAACTGCAGTCTACCCGTATTTCTGTCTATTTTTATTTTATATATTTTATTCTGTTTTCATTTTTAAATGTTTTTTTTAATGTCTTTCTTCCAGGGTTCAAAATGTACTTTTTCGACCACCAGCCAAATGGTTAGTAATGTTCAAATTTCACCAGCTACTCAATACATTACCATTGTTTTTACGGCTGCTGAGTGAAGCAAATCATCTCGGGTTACGACTGTAACCCTTGTTCCCTGAGAAGGGAACGAGACGCTGCGTCGAGAATCGACACATTGGGGAACACCTTCAGCGTGACGTGTCTAGTATAGAACTAGTCCAATCTTGATTGGTGTTGCGTCATGACGTCACTCGTGACGTTGCATGTGACGGTGATGCGGAAGCTATAAAAGGACGCAGGCACATAACCGCATCAGCTTCTGATTGGTTCAAGCAAGTCGTTTTCAGGGGCACGCGAATTGTGGCCGAGGGACGCAGTGTCTCGTTCCCTTCTCAGGGAACAAGGGTTAAAGTCATAACCCGAGACGTTCCCTTTCGAGGGAACTCGCGCTGCGTCAAGAATCGACACATTGGGGAACGAAATGCACACTGTGCCACACTGAGAGATAGACGCCCTGGTGTGAAGCAATCTGACACACTCAAGACGAGAGAACTTGTGAACCCGGTGTAGAGGGCAGATCCAGACTGTAGTGTCTTATGAAGGTGTGTGGGGAGGCCCAGCCGGCAGCATCACAGACCTCTTGAAGGGAAGCCCTCACTAGCAGGGCTTTAGAGGATGCCACTCCTCTGGTTGAGTGGGCTCTTATTAGCAGAGGCGAAGGCAAACCGCGCTCATTGTATGCTGAAGAAATGGCCTCTACTATCCACCTGCTGATAGTTTGTTTGTAGAGTGAGCCTTCACGGCCAGAGGTGAAGGCAAATTAAGCACCTGGTAGGCCATCAATATAGCTTGGACAATCCAGTTGCTAATGGTCTGTTTGGAAGCGGGAAGCCCCTTCTTGGGTGACCCGAAACACACTAGCAACTGGTCCGACTTCCGCTATGAGGAGGACCTCTGAATATATATTTTTAGAGCTCTGACAGGGTAGAGCAGATGAAGTCTCTCCTCATCCGCCGTCTCGTGAGATGGAGGATGAAAAGCCTGCAGATCCGTAGGCCGTGCCGTATTAGATGGCACCTTGGGCAAATAGCCCGACCTAGGATGAAGGATGGCTTTGATGTTGCCTGGAGCAAACTCCAGGCACCCGTTAGATATAGAGAGCGCCTGGAGATCTCCTACCCTCCTCAGAGAAGTAATGGCCAACAAGAAAACCACCTTCAGGGAAAGGTTCTTGGCCTCAGCCGACTCTAGCGGTTCGAAGTGGGCCTCAACCAACCCTTTGAGAAACACCGCCAGGTCCCAAGTGGGAACCCTGGTACGAGCCGCAGGTCTCATCCTTCAAGCCCCACGGAGGAAACGTACGACCAACTGCTGTCTCCCCAAAGGCCCATCACTCAGAGGAGCGTGGAAAGCCGAAATGGCAGCCACGCACACCTTGAGAGTGGACGGGGTAAGACCAGCCGAGAAGCGAATTTTGGAGGAACTCCAGCACTGAAGCCACTGGGCAGTTTACTGGGTCCACCTCACGCTCTCTGCAACACACGGTGAAAACATTCCATTTTAGCCCTTACAATTTCCTCGTGGAGGGAGCTCTAGAGCTGAGTACGGTCTCTACTACTCCTGCTGACAGGCCAGCCTCTCGGTACTGTGCCCCCTCAGGGGCCAGTCCCACAGTTTCCAAATAGATCCACTTCCACTGGGCCAAACCTCTGACATATTGACTCCACCACGTCGGGTTGGAGTCTCCATTCCCTGGGCCTCAGCCCCTGCCTTGACAGGATGTCTGCTCCCTGATTCTGATTCCCCGGGATGTATGTTGCTCTGAGAGACAGTTTTTCAGAGAACAGTTTCCCTTGGGACCACAGGAGGATCTGATGCGCCAGTCTGCATAGAGGGCGAGACCTCAGATCCCCCTGATGGTTTATATAGGCCACCACTGACATGCTGTCTGACCTCACAAGGACATGATGACCTTTGAGGTCTGGCAGGAAGCTCCTCAGAGCTCCGGACACCGCCAACATTTCCAGGCAATTTATATGCCAGGAGGAATGATGGTCCTGCCATAGACCTCTATTAAAGCGGCCGTCCGTGACCGCGCCCCAGCCCGTGAGGGAGGCGTCTGTTGAAACGGCTTTCCAGCAACATGACGCTCCCAGCACGGGACCTTGGGACAGAAACCAAGCTTTCTTCCACATAGATAGGGAATGAAGGCATCTGCGCGTAACCCTGATCATGTGAAATGGGTTTCCCCTCGGGGAGAACCCCTTGGTTTTCAACCACCACTGCAGGGGCCTCATGTGCAGGAGACCGAATGGAATGATATTGGATGCTGCTGCTGCCATGAGCCCTAACACTCTCTGAAAATGTTTTACAGTGATGGCCTGGCCTAGCTTTATCCTGGTCACCATGGCCAGGATGGATTCGATCCATGCAGGAGACAATTGTGCCCGAACGTGGTTCTCTGGGCTGATGCCAACACGCTCTTTTTCGTGTTGAGTATCAACCCCAGGCTCTGGATGTGGGCAAGGACGACATCTCGATATCAATCGCCAATCGTCGATATAATTGAGGATCCTGATACCCTGAAGCCTCAGCGGTATTAGAGCTGCGTCCATACATTTTGTAAATGTGTGAGGGGAGAGAGCTAGGCCGAATGGAAGAACCCAATATTGGTATGCTTCGCACCCCGAAAGCGAACCTCAGGAACTTCCTGTGAGATGGAAGGATGGAAATGTGGAAGTATGCGTCCTTCAGATCTATCGTGACAAACCAATCCTCGGATTGAATTTGGTTCACGATAATGGGAATACTGAGCATCTTGAAGCTGAATCTCCTCAGAGATCGATTCAAGTGCCTGAAATCTATTATCGGACGAAACCCCCCATCCTTCTTGGGAACTATGAAGTAGCGGCTGTAAAACCCGGACTCCCTGTCTGGAGGAGGAATACGTTCTATAGCCTCCTTTACCAGCAGAGAGTTTATTTCTTGTTCCAATCCTCGACTCTGCTCTGGGTCAACTACAGTCCAGACCACCCCGTTGAACTTTGGTGGGCGGGAACTGAACTGTAGTCTGTACCCCTTTTGAATGGTGCGCAGAGCCCAAGGAGAAATAGCCTCTCGAGGCTGGCTTCGGGTATTAATCGGGATTCGTTCTTGGTCCCCTGAAGCGGATCTCCGGCAGGGTTTGACCGAAAACGATTTTCGATGTGCGGACGCGAGTGCTGCCTTGCCGCAAGCCTGTGGGGCGGACAGTGCAGGGCGCGTTCGCTGGAGATATTGCCTGAAGGCTGCAGATTGTTTCTTCGCGTCCTGAAACCTGTCGACGACGATGTTGACTGAGTCGCCGAACAGGCCAGAAGGCGAAATCGGGGCATCAAGGAGGAAAGCCCTGTCCTTCTCCTTGATGCCCGACAGATTTAACCATAGGTGCCTCTCCGAGACCACCATTGCCGCCATGGAACGGCCGATAGCACGGGCCGTCTCCTTGGTGACTCGGAGAGACAAATCTGCAGCCTTCCTCAACTCCGCAATATCTTCCGGAGTTGGACCCTCATCAATATCCTTAAGAAGGTCGGCCTGGTATGCTTGTAGTACTGCCATTGTATGCAGACTAGCACCAGCCCGACCCGCAGCCATATAAGCCCTGCCCACTAACGATGATGTTTCATGACATGGTTTAGTGGGCAGCACCGGGGTTTTCAGGGATGATGCAGACTCGGGGGCTAAATAGGTGGCAAGCGGCTGTTCCACCCGAGGCATCATCCCATAACCGTTCTCTCGCCCCCCCCAAAATATTACTATAATTTAAACGGGGGTTGGACACGCGAGATGAGTGTGGCTTGTTCCACTCGTTGTGTAAATCGGGAAAGAACGGCAAACCCCGATGATGAGGTTGCTCTCTGTGCTGCAGGAAACGCTCGTCCAACTTGCTTTTAATAAGCGTTTCCTGCCTCTCATGTGGCCAACTGATATTAAGACGGGCCACTGCACGAGAGACAACCTCCACCAGCTCCTCATATGCAGGGACATGGGGTGGCGAGTCATCCCCAAAATCCCCGCCTTCGATGCTGAGCACGTCTACTTCCTCAGAAGCAGACAGCTGCAGCATCGGGCTCTCCTCTTGTGCGGAAGGAGCCGGCGAGCGGGCTTTACGTGCGTCCCCACCCGTAATGTAGCGTGGGCAGGGATGCACACATCTCGTGTAACTGCTGCTCGCCATAAAATATATGTGCTTGTGACTTTGAGACAAACAACACCAAATAAGACATACAAGTTCAGACAGAGAGTGCTTTGCTGAAGAACAGAAAGCTATCTCTGTTGTGTGCCGGCGTCCTTTTGTAGCTTCCGCATATGCCGTCACACGTTACGTCATGACGCAACACCAATCAGGATTGGTTTAGTTTCATTCATACTTCAGAGGCGCTACGCTGAGGGGCGTTCCCCCAAAGTGTCATTCGACGCAGTTCGAGTTCCCTCGAAAGGGAACCGATGTATACAAACCAATATATAGTTGAGGAAACCGATGTATACCCAAGCCAACCAATGTATCTAACCAAAATATACCTGAAGAAAACAATATATATACAAACCAATGTATAACTGAAGAAACCAATATATAGTTGGGAAAACCAATGCATATTTGAGGAGCCCAATGTTTACTTGAACAAACCAGTGTATAAAGGAGCAAACCCATATACACTTGACAGAGGTGGAAAGAGTACTGAAAATTTGTACTCAAGTACAAGTACCGTTACATTGCTGAAATAATACTCAATTACAAGTAAAAGTACTGGTGTCAAAAAAGTAATTAAGTAAAAGTACAAATTACTCTTCTCAAAAACTACTCTGAGTACTAGCTACTAATTACTTTTTAGCTGGCGATAGTTAATGCATTACCAATAAAAATATACAACCAAATCATAGATTTATGTAGAAAATAGCTACTTTTAACACATTTTTACCTTATTGTCGAAGGACATTAATTAGTGGATATTGGAATTTCTAACTTCAATATGACACCTTGAAATATGTCAATATTCAGGCCTAGCCTATAATTTTTAATACCATCGGGAAAACTACTACATACTAAATATTTTAATATCTACATTTTTGTCCATCCATTTTGTCAAGGCAATCATTATTTTCAAGCATTGAAAACCACAACACTCATTGTAACAGTAATCTATTTGAATGGAAAAGTTTAATTCAAGTCTTCTGAAGAGACACGTCCACTTTATAAGGTGAGATTTTAATTTAGGCTTTTGTTTACATATTTAAACATTGATCAATAACCATTACAATAATCTAATATTTACTCACTCAGTGTATTTGTCTTTACAATAGGGTAACGTGAACTGTTGCAATAGAGAGCCTAAGTCCCTCCCCTTCCGGTCGACCACCATGGGACCTTATTTCGGAAAAATATTGTATGGTAGTCAATGGCGAGAGACAACAAATATTTTGATCTCGTTTGAATTGTGCCCTGATTTACACATATGATGTTTGTCAATTTAAAAGATACATTTTAAAGTCAAGAAAGTCGCAGCTTGATGTAAAACTGCTGAGGTATAAGACTGTGAAAATACGTAATTACAAAGACTACAAACCCAGAAGGCGCACATGCGACGTCATAACTTTTCTCTCAATGACTGAAGCTAACTTTACTGAAGCTAACGTCTGTCTTTTTATCTATAGTCTTACGTTATAATCGTAACGTTACGCCGTCATGCCTGAGTGTTTTGAGCCAGAATACACACATACGAGCAACGGATCTTGTGACGTACATAGTGCGAGACGAGATGTAGTTCATTGAGCGATTTTCACATAAAACTAAACGTTACTCTTCTGTTTTATGACAAACTGCGACTTTCTTGACTTTCATAATTACCTTTTAAATAGTCAAACATCATATGTGTAGTTCAGGGCACAGTTCAGACGGAATAAAAAGATAAGTTATCTCTCGCCATTGACTTCCATACAATTTTTTTCCGAAATAAGGTCCCATGAGCCGGAAGCGGAGGGGCGGGACTTAGGCTCTCTATAGCTCACGCACAGCACAAGGAAGCTTGATTTCAATTCAAACTGAATTTAATTTGCAAAAAGACTAGATTTTTCATAACTTTTGACAGCGTTTAATTCAAGAGCATGGAGAGAATGGAGCTGGACGTCATTTGAGACTGCAGTGAGAACCACTTGGAGAGATTCGCGATTGCACATGATATGACACACAGTCCGAGAGCGCACACTCAATATCCGAGTCCAGTTCATTCGTAACCTACATTTGAGAGCCCGCGTCCAGTTTTCTGCGATTAGCCTACATGAATGTGCCCTCGCGTTATAATATTGTTCGTGACATTTGCCATTCAAATATGCCATAGAAACTTGCAGGTATTAATAAAATTATGCGTAATAGGCCTACCTGCAATCCCGCGCTGAGAGGAGGCGGGTGTGTCAAACTCGCTGTCGTTGAGATGAGAGAATGAGAACGCGCAGCTGGTATCGTATTGATGTATAGGCCAAAATGAGTATTGACAGATATTTCAGTATTGATATGTATCAAAATATAGATATTTTGACAATACTACTATGTAGTTTGTTGTTCCAAACTTTCAGTCCAGCCATTAATCACTCTGAGCTCCTCGCCTCCTTCATGATCAGCTCTTCAAAACCTGCTGCGACTGCGGCGGCTTTAATTCAGTCCAAATATCAGGGGTTCCCTTTCGTAAAGGGAACTCCCGCTGCATCGATACTCGATACTTTGGGGAATGCCCTCTGCATGACGCGTCTGAAGTCTACTATACAACTATTCCAATCTTGATTGGTGCAACGTCATTACGTCACGCGTGACGTCGCATGTGACGGTGATCCGGAAGCTATAAAACGGTCACAGGAACCAGGAAGTGTTAGCTTCTGGTCTTCAGCAAGCGCTCTATGTACAACTTGTCTGTCTTATTTGGTGTTGTTTGTCACGTTATATTGGAAAGAGTTTATTGAAAGTGGTATGAGTATGGCCGAGAAAAAACAGTTCAGACAATGTGCGTCCCCTTGCCCACGTTTTCTCGCCGAGGGTGACACACATTCGCTGTGTGTAGTTTGTTTGGGAGTGGAGCATGCACAGCCTGTGCTAACTGTGAAATCATGCCCCTGAGAACGCTCCGCTCCCGGCGAGCTATGTTCAATGAGTCCGGCCAGCCCCGCGATCCTCGTGGATCAGGTCCCGCGTCTGTTGAGGCAGCGCGGCGTCTGCATTCATGGGGATCGCAGCGGGATCTAGTGGATAATGCTGAGACGGCTTCGGCCCTTTCTCAGCATTCTGAAGCTAGTTCCCGTAGTTCCGCTCAGGGTGCGGAAGCCCGCGCTGCGGCTTCTTCCGCCCCGGTAGCGGGACCGATGCTCGAACTCTCTGGTTCTGAGGAATTGGAGAGTATGAGCATCGACGCGGGGGAATGTGAAAATCAAACATCAATCCATTCCCCCGCATTTGAGGAGCTGCTAGAGGTTGTGACCAGAGCAGTTGATAAATTAAAAATTGACTGGCCATCTGAGGTGCAGGAAGCGACAGTAAAAAGCAAACTCGATGAGCGCTTCCTGCAGCCTCGGTCACAGCCTCTACGTCGGAGCCTGCCATTTTTTCCCGATCTCCACACTGAGGTGTCGAGATCGTGGAATAAGCCCTTCTCCTCACGTATATCTGGCCCCAATGTTCATTTATATTCTGATATATTGGGTGCTAGGGAGGAGGGCTATGGGATGATGCCCAGGGTTGAAGAGTCGTTTGCGTCGCACCTCTCCCCTGACGCTGCATCATCCCTGCGGGCTCCGACGCTTCCCACCAAGCCCTGCCGTACAACATCGGCCTTGGTGGGAAAGGCATATATGGCGGCAGGTCGGGCTGGTAGTTGTCTGCATACGATGGGGCTGTTGCAGGCATACCAGGCCGACCTCCTTAAAGAGGTGGACGACAGCGGGGAGGTCGCCTTCGACGACATCAGGGAGATGCGTCGAGTGGTTGACTTGTCTCTCCGTGCTACTAAGGAGACGGCCCGCGCCATCGGCCGCTCCATGGCAGCATTGGTAGCTACGGAGAGACACCTGTGGCTGAACCTGTCGGGCATCGGGGACAAGGACAGGGCTTGTCTCCTCGATGCCCCGGTTTCGCCTTCTGGCCTTTTCGGCGACGGAGTCAACCAGGTCGTCGAGAGGTTTCAGGAGGCGAAACGACAGTCAGCCGCATTCAAAGAGCTTATCCCCCACCGTCGTTCCAGGTCTCGTGGGTCTGCTGCCAGGGGGCAGTCCCACGAGGCCGCCGCCAGCTCCTCACACCTGCTGAGGCAGAAGGAGAGTGTTGCTTCTCGTGCTCCCCCCCAAGGGGCCTGGAGGCAGAAGCAACACCCTCAGTCGAGGTCTTCTAAGCCGAAAACAGATCTGAGGACTGTTATTCAGGCGAAGAAGGCCTCGGCTAAGAGGCCATGATGGGACACCCAGGCCTCTGAGGGCATCCCCCTCCGCGTGGGCTTTTTAAAACTTCGCTCCGCGGAGCCCTCAGGAAATCGATGTTGCTTCCCGCCGCCGAGTGCGCCTCGGGACGCATCGAGTTCCAGCGAATGTATCACACAGAATATTTTTATAACATCTAGTGGGCTAAAACATTCGCTACCTCTCACGAGGCCTGTAGAAAAAATGATTCGGTTAGCTCCTGCCAGAAAACTGCTTCAGGTCACCGATAATAAAAATAAATACAAAAATAAGGAAAGAAATACAGATGTGAATATAGCACCTGAGGTCAGTCCTGAGAGACTGATTCCCTTAGTAGATTATTTAGACACCTGGAAAGGTCTTCAAAATATATCTCAGTGGGTCCTGAATACAGTCGAGAAGGGATACAGAATCCAGTTCCAGTTTAGACCACCTAAGTTTAGTGGCGTCATTCACACATTGGTATCTCCTGATCAGGCTCAGGTGATGGAAGATGAAGTTCAGACTCTCTTAGCTAAGGAGGCTATAGAATATGTGCCCTTAGAGCAGAGGGATTCCGGGTTCTACAGCCGGTACTTCATAGTTCCAAAAAAGGATGGTGGGTTGCGTCCCATTATAGATCTTAGGGTATTGAATAAATCTTTGAGGAGATTTAAATTCAAAATGTTAACTATACCTATGATCGTTCAACAAATCAGATCTGAGGACTGGTTTGTTACGATAGATCTTAAGGATGCGTATTTTCATGTTTCCATCATCCCACATCATAGGAAGTTTCTTAGATTTGCTTTTGGGGGTAAAGCTTATCAATACAGAGTTCTTCCGTTCGGCCTAGCCTTATCCCCTCGCACCTTCACTAAATGTATGGATGCTTCCCTTGCTCCTTTGAGACTTCAGGGGATTCGTATCCTGAATTATATAGATGACTGGCTTATTTTAGCTCAGTCGGAAGAACTGGCAATTCAACATCGAGATGTTGTTTTGAACCATTTGAGGTGCTTGGGGCTGAGACTCAATGTAAAGATGAGTTCATTGACTCCTCTTCAGAGGACTACGTTCCTGGGAGTAGAGTGGGACTCAGTCACGATGTGGGCACAGTTGTCTCCCGCTCGTATTGAAACCATTTTAAACACAATGAAGAGTATCAGGTTAGGCCAGGCTATCACTGTAAAACATTTTCAGAGAATTTTGGGTCTTATGGCTGCAGCTTCCACGGTAATTCCCTTTGGTCTGCTTCATATGAGGGCCCTGCAGTGGTGGCTCAGGAACAAGGGGTTTTCTCCTCTGGGAAACCCTTTTCGCATGATCAGAGTTACGCACAGATGTCTTCGTTCTCTGGTCATGTGGAAGAAACCTGGGTTCCTGTCTCAAGGTCCGGTTTTGGGAGCACCATGTGAGAGAAGGACTCTTACCACGGATGCGTCCCTCACGGGCTGGGGTGCGGTTATGGAGGGCCGTTACACCCGAGGTGCTTGGAAGGACCATCATCTCTCTTTGCATATTAATTGTTTGGAGATGTTGGCTGTATTCTTTGCCTTGAGGCACTTCCTTGTATACCTCAGAGGCCATCATGTTCTCGTTAGGACAGACAATATGTCGGTGGTCTCGTATATCAACCGCCAAGGAGGTTTGAGATCTCGCCCTCTTTGTAGACTGGCGCATCAAATCCTTCTTTGGTCCCAGGGCAAATTTCTCTCTGTGAGATCCATTTATATTCCTGGGGTTGAAAATATGGGAGCAGACATCCTGTCGAGGCAGGGGCTGAGGCCCGGGGAATGGCGGCTCCACCCTGAAGTGGTTGAGCTTATATGGAGAAAGTTTGGCCGGGCGGAGGTTGACCTGTTCGCTTCTCATGAAAACTCTCATTGCCCACTCTGGTACTCTCTCTCACATCCAGCTCCTTTGGGTTTGGATGCCATGGTACAGAGGTGGCCGAGGTCACTTCTGTATGCTTTTCCCCCGATCGCTCTGCTCCCTGGGGTTCTAGAAAGGGTCAGGAGGTACGGAGTGAGACTACTCCTTGTAGCTCCGTACTGGCCGGCCCGAATTTGGTTTTCGGACCTTAATAGTCTCCTTGAGAGTCCTCCATGGAAAATTCCTGTTAGGAGAGATCTTCTGTCCCAGGCTGATGGTACGATATTTCATCCCAGACCAGAGTTATGGAGACTATGGGTCTGGCCCCTGAGGGGGTCCCATCCATAATCAGGTTGCCTTTCCACTGAGGTGGTTAGGACAGCCATTCTAGAACCTCATTCTACTAGGAACTAAACATTTAGGTTAGGGAGGGCATCGAACCCAGTGTTATTACTGCCCACTGGCTTCAGTTCTGGTGTTCCATCCTACTCTCTAACGGGATCTCCCGTTCATGCTTAGGGCCTCTGTGGCGGCCTTAGTGCCCTCCGCAAGCCTCTAGGGGTGTATATGTAGGGACATTCCCACCCAAACTCCATGTTCCTGTAGATTGGAGGATAAATCCTTTCGTCCAGCTTATTGGCATCAGGCTGATGGGGTATCCCTGGCACCCATCATGTCCTGTGGATGCATATATTATATATATGAGTATATATGAATATATATAGAAGAATCTAATGAGTCGGTTTCCTGTTTATCTTACTCCCTGTAAGAGTGGTGATGCTGCCCCCTCTCACTTATTACTGGAGGAGCCACTCTGCATCATTGTTGCTCCGGTACTAAGGTGCCGGTAGGTAATAATTATGATTCTTCAAGGTATTTTATCCTCCATCGCATGTGTCGGATGGTCAAGGTCATAGCCTTGGAGGGTTCTATATAGGCCTCAGGCTGAAAGGAGTTAGTCCATCTAGCGAGGTCAAGGTTAGGAGCTATTTCCCTTTATTATTAAGAGAGCAGCTGGCTATCTATAAACCAATAGACTTATCTGAAGTATAAGGTGCGCTTTTGCCTTCACCTCTTTTCCAATGCTTTCTATTTGTATGGGGCTCCCATCCAGGAGGTCAGTCGAGCCTCTAGTTCCAGACCTCCTCTTTTCTACACCAAATCTTATGACAAGCTAGTTTGGATCTGTACTCTACTTATTCTATCGTCCGTGAGATGTACCAGATGTTTTGTACCAGGGCGTTTTTTCTCTCAGTATGGCGGCGTGGGTATTCGTTCCCCAAAGTATCGAGTATCGATGCAGCGGGAGTTCCCTTTACGAAAGGGAACGTCTCGGGTTACGTATGTAACCCTCGTTCCCTGAGTAGGGAACGAGACGCTGCATCACTCGGCCATACTTTTCGCGCCCTGAGAACGACTTGCTTTGACCAATTAGAAGCTAACACTTCCTGGTTCCTGTGACCGTTTTATAGCTTCCGGATCACCGTCACATGCGACGTCACGCGTGACGTAATGACGTTGCACCAATCAAGATTGGAATAGTTGTATAGTAGACTTCAGACGCGTCATGCCGAGGGCATTCCCCAAAGTATCGAGTATCGATGCAGCGTCTCGTTCCCTACTCAGGGAACGAGGGTTACATACGTAACCCGAGACGTTTTATTGGTCCGTTTACGATCGAATATTTTTATTGGCTACCGAAATGCCATTAAAATATTTGAATATCAATTCAAATTGTACTCAGTAACGAAATGTGATTTTACAAGTAGCGAAGTAGATTACTTAGTTTAATATGTAGCCTACTTGAGTACAAGTAAAATTACAGATTTAAAAATATACTCAAAAAAGTACAAGTACCCAAAAAAACGACTTAATTACAGTAACGTGAGTAGTTGTAATTCGTTACTTCCACCTCTGACACTTGATCAGACCGATGTATATTAACCAGTATATGTCTGGTTATACCAATGTATTATAAACCAATGTGTTTGTCATTAATCCATACATTCAACCAGTGAACCAATCCATATTCACACAATAGACGAATTATTTCCATCTCTCTCTCTCTCTCACACACACTCACACTCTCTCTCTCACACTCACATATCTCTCTCTCAATTCAATTAAATTCAATTCAAATGAGCTTTATTGGCATGACTGTGTAAAATAGCACAATATTGCCAAAGCAATAGACATATACAAACATACAGCAAACACGTACAGGTAGATAAAAGTGAAAAAAAAAAACATTTCCATATTATGCATAAATATATCACAATGAAAAAAAAAATAACATGAAAAAAGATATATATATATGGTAACAAAAATAAGTCCAGAGAGCAGTTTAAGGTAAAAGAGGGTTCAGCCCTTGTCCCTCATATGATGGCAGGAAGACACACACTGCGCTGCCAGGAGAACACACTCTTCTTTCTCTCCCAGAATATAAGACAGTTTGTCTGTGAGGCTCGCTTGTTGGAACTGGGGTAAAATCTGAGCTATTTGTGTGAAATAAGTGTCTCTGATGTGTTTGTACTTGCTGCACTGGGTGAGGAAGTGCAGCTCGTCCTCTACGACTCCATCAGTGCAGTGTGAACACAGTCTGAGCTCTCTGGCTCTCCAGCTCGGCTTGTGTCGGCCCGTCTCCACACACAGACTGTGGTCACTGATGCGATACCTCGTCAGGAGCTTTCTCTGACCATAGTTACTGATCTCGGTCAGGTATGGGGCCAATTTATAATCAGACTTTATTTTGTGGAAGTATTTTAATTTATTTACTTCTGTGACCTTTATCTGCCAATCTTGTATGTATTCTTCTTTGGTTATGTTCCCTATTTCTTTTACTTTTGCGTGTCTGAACTGAGTTGTTGAGTTAAGTTGGTGTTTTTCCACTAAATGTGTCATGGGGTCGCTCTCAGGGTGTCCTGCCCTGTGTCTGAGAGCGCAGTGATGGGAACTGTCTGTCTGCGCGTCTGATAGATGGAACCAGGCTCTCTTCTGGATCTCAGATAGGAGAGGGAATCTGCCTAATTCTGCCCGGCAACCCAGACTCGGAGCGTTTCTGTGAGTTCCCAGGATGTTCTTGCAGAACTCGAGGTGGAAAGTTTCCACAGGGGTTTCGTCCAAGGAATCGTAATTTAGTTTAAATTTGGGGCCCCAGATTTCACAGCCGTAGAGGAGGATGGGTTTGATGATGCTGTCAAAGATTTTCAGCCACAGTTTAATGGGTGGGTTAAATTTGAACAGGGGTTTTCTTATACTATAATAAGCCCTACGTGCTTTATCAGTCAGATCTTTCATTGCAGTGTCAAACTTTCCAGAAGCTGAGATTGTCAGACCCAAATAATTATAACAGGTGACATGATTAAGAATTGTTCCCCCAAGTGTAAATGTGTATTTGTTGTCAGTAAGGCGAGTAAGTTTGTCTCTCTCTCTCTCTCTCTCTCTCTCTCTCTCTCTCTCTCTCTCTCTCTCTCTCTCTCACACACACACACACACACACACACACTCTCTCTCTCTCTCTCTCTCTCTCTCTCTCACACACACACACACACACACACACTCATTCAGAACATACACACACACTCATTCAGAACATACACACACACACTCATTCAGAACATATACACACACAGACACACAACAGACTATCTGAAGTCTGACTATCTACTATATCTAAGCCATAGTAAAAGTCTATCTTTGTGAAACCGGCCCCAGCAGTGCGTCGCATTACTCGCATAAATTGCGCTTTAGACTTTAGTCGAATCTGTATGTTCATTTTATCATGGACAGAAGCACTTTTATGATGGAGAGATGCACTTTTATGATGGACAGATGCAATTTTATGATGATAAATGCACTTTTATGATGGACAGAAGCACTTTTATGATGGAGAGATGCACTTTTATGATGGACAGATGCAATTTTATGATGATAAATGCACTTTTATGATGGACAGAAGCACTTTTATGATGATAAATGCACTTTTATGATGGACAGAAGCACTTTTATGATGATAAATGCACTTTTATGATGGACAGAAGCACTTTTATGATGGACAGATGCACTTTTATGATGGACAGATGCACTCTTATGATGGACAGATGCACTCTTATGATGGAAAGATGCACTTTTATGATGATAAATGCACTTTTATGACGGACAGATGCACTTTTATGATGGACAGATGCACTTTTATGATGGAAAGATTCACTTTTATGATGGACAGATGCACTTTTATGATTGATAGAGGCACTTTTATGATGGACAGATGCACTTTTATGATTGATAGAGGCACTTTTATGATGGACAGATGCACTTTTATGATTGATAGAGGCACTTTTATGATGGACAGATGCACTTTTATGATGGACAGATGCACTTTTATGATGGATAGATGCGCTTTTATGATGGACAGATGCACTTTTATGATGGAGAGATGCACTTTTATGATGGAGATGCATTTTTATGATGGATGGATGCACTTTTATGATGGATAGATGCACTTTTATGATGGATAGATGCACTTTTATGATGGACAGATGCACTTTTATGATGGACAGATGCACTTTTATGACGGACAGATGCACTTTTATGATGGATAGAGGCACTTTTATGATGGAAAGATGCACTTTTATGATGGACAGATGCACTTTTATGATGGATAGAGGCACTTTTATGATGGACAGATGCACTTTTATGATGGACAGATGCACTTTTATGATGGATAGATGCACTTTTATGATGGACAGATGCACTTTTATGATGGAGAGATGCACTTTTATGATGGACAGATGCACTTTTATGATGGAGAGATGCACTTTTATGATGATAAATGCACTTTTATGATGGACAGATGCACTTTTATGATGGATAGAGGCACTTTTATGATGGATAGAGGCACTTTTATGATGGACAGATGCACTTTTATGATGGACAGATGCACTTTTATGATGGATAGATGCACTTTTATGATGGACAGATGCACTTTTATGATGGAGAGATGCACTTTTATGATGGAGAGATGCACTTTTATGACGGACAGATGCACTTTTATGATGGATGGATGCACTTTTATGATGGACAGATGCACTTTTATGATGGACAGATGCACTTTTATGATGGATAGATGTACTTTTATGATGGACAGATGCACTTTTATGATGGAGAGATGCACTTTTATGATGGACAGATGCACTTTTATGATGGAGAGATGCACTTTTATGATGATAAATGCACTTTTATGATGGAGATGCATTTTTATGATGGATGGATGCACTTTTATGATGGATAGATGCACTTTTATGATGGAGAGATGCACTTTTATGATGGACAGATGCACTTTTATGATGGACAGATGCACTTTTATGATGGAGAGATGCACTCTTATGATGGATAGATGCACTTTTATGATGGATGCACTTTTATGATGATAAATGCACTTTTATGATGGATAGATGCACTTTTATGATGGACAGATGCACTTTTATGATGGAGAGATGCACTTTTATGATGGACAGATGCACTTTTATGATGATAAATGCACTTTTATGATGATAAATGCACTTTTATGATGGACAGATGCACTTTTATGATGGAGAGATGCACTTTTATGATGGACAGATGCACTTATATGATGGAGAGATGCACTTTTATGATGGACAGATGCACTTTTATGATGATAAATGCACTTTTATGATGATAAATGCACTTTTATGATGGACAGATGCACTTTTATGATGGAGAGATGCACTTTTATGATGGACAGATGCACTTTTATGATGGAGAGATGTACTTTTATGATGGAGAGATGTACTTTTATGATGGACAGATGCACTTTTATGATGGAGAGATGCACTTTTATGATGGACAGATGCACTTTTATGATGGATAAATGCACTTTTATGATGGAGAGATGCCCTTTTATGATGGACAGATGCACTTTTATGATGGAGAGATGCACTTTTATGATGGACAGATGCACTTTTATGATGATAAATGCACTTTTATGATGGACAGATGCACTTTTATGATGGAGAGATGCACTTTTATGATGGACAGATGCACTTTTATGATGGAGAGATGTACTTTTATGATGGAGAGATGTACTTTTATGATGGACAGATGCACTTTTATGATGGAGAGATGCACTTTTATGATGGACAGATGCACTTTTATGATGGATAAATGCACTTTTATGATGGAGAGATGCACTTTTATGATGGACAGATGCACTTTTATGATGGAGAGATGCACTTTTATGATGGACAGATGCACTTTTATGATGGATAAATGCACTTTTATGATGGAGAGATGCACTTTTATGATGGAGAGATGCACTTTTATGATGGACAGATGCACTTTTATGATGGATAAATGCACTTTTATGATGGACAGATGCACTTTAATGATGGACAGATGCACTTTTATGATGGAGAGATGCACTTTTATGATGGATTGATGCACTTTTATGATGGATGGATGGATGGATGCACCTTTATGATGGATAGATGCACTTTTATGATGGACAGATGCACTTTTATGATGGATGGATGCACTTTTATGATGGATGGATGCACTTTTATGATGGATGGATGCACTTTTATGATGGACGGATGCACTTTTATGATGGATGGATGCACTTTTATGATGGAGAGATGCACTTTTATGATGGACAGATGCACTTTTATGATGGAGAGATGCACTTTTATGATGGACAGATGCACTTTAATGATGGACAGATGCACTTTTATGATGGAGAGATGCACTTTTATGATGGATGGATGCACCTTTATGATGGATAGATGCACTTTTATGATGGACAGATGCACTTTTATGATGGACAGATGCACTTTTATGATGGAGAGATGCACTTTTATGATGGATGGATGCACCTTTATGATGGATAGATGCACCTTTATGATGGATAGATGCACTTTTATGATGGACAGATGCACTTTTATGATGGATGGATGCACTTTTATGATGGACGGATGCACTTTTATGATGGATGGATGCACTTTTATGATGGATGGATGCACTTTTATGATGGATGGATGCACTTTTATGATGGAGAGATGCACTTTTATAATGGATGGATGCACGCTTTTGAGCTTCAATCTGTTGGTGGCAATTCACTGCCATTATAAAGCTTGGAAGAGCCAGGACATTTATTATTGTATTCGTCTGAAAGAAGAATGTCATATACACCTAGGATGACTTGAGGCCGAGTAAATCATAGGCTAATTTTCATTTGAAACTACTCCTTTAGTGATTATGTTTTTTGATAAATGCATATTTTGTGTTATTTGTATTATATTGTGAGATTTTGACTAGTTTTACGTTCTACTGTAGGTACGAGTAATAATTTGAAGAAGAGTAAGAACTTAGGAAGGGTTGGTGCTAGACAGTCTTTAGACCATGAAAAGGATTGAATTCATGTTTTTGGAACGTGAATAAGTATATATTTTTTTGTGTTTGATTTCTCTTAAAACGTAACTTGACAAAGAAAAAGTAAAGTTTTACAAGACAAGTTATGGATTTACACGTCAAATCCTGTGTGCTACACCCTTGTGGAAATGGCGAAGAACGAAAAATGGCTCAGATTGCCATTACAAAACACTTGAATACTCCACAGACTATAGACAGAACAAATACAATAAACCTGCTATATCAACAAAACAAATATACATACAGTATATACACACATTACCAAATGATTGCTAATCCATATGACAATAAGATAATCAGTGACAAAATAAATAAGACAATAAAGTGACATTTTTGATCTTCCGAGTGTCCAGTATTCTTCCCTAATATTAACATAAGTGTTAGACATTAGTGTTGATTAAACATTAGTCCCAGATTTATTGGTCACTTCCTCAGTTCGTCAGTCGAACCCTGTCACATCTTCACCCTCCCTTCATCATCTTCACAACTGTGTTTCTTCACACTGAGCAATAAATCATCCGTCCGGTTCACAGATCTCGCTGGTTTCCCATTACCATATATGAGTTTATGAATATTTATGAACGTCTATGGGCCTATGGGTGTTGCATTATGTGTCGTCATGGTGATCTGGCAACCATGTTCAGGTGTGGCACCTTCGTCTGTGTGTGTTGAGTCACTGTCTCACCTCAGACTGGACACACCCCACACACACACACACAGAGCTGAAATCAGTGCCTGCAGGCGGAGAGTTTTAAAACACACACAAACACATGTAACCCTTCATCACACACACACACACACGTTTACTTAGCTATCTTTGTGGGCACTCTCCATAGACATAATGGTTTTTATACTTTACAAACTGTATATTCTCTCCTCTTACACTAACTCGACCCCTAAACCTATCCCCATCACACACACACATATATACACACACACACACATTAACCCGACCAATCATAAACAACTTTCTGTGTTTTTACCTTTAAAAAGCCTTTAAATACTTTATTTTGATACCAGATTAACAAACGAGGACGTCCCTAAAGGAGGATTTGGGGGATTTTGTCAGGATTTGGTCACTTCTGGATACAAATTTGTACCCAAAATATAGTCTCCGCAGGCGGCGAGTTTTAACACACACATAAACACACGTAACTCTTCATCACACACACTCTCTGTTCAGCAAACACTTAGACTGTTTGTTTATGATTTCAGATCTTATTCAGTGATTGTATAAAACACTCAGAGTCTCTGAAACTGACCTAAAACTGCTGGTTAGTGTCCTGAACGACCACAGTACACACACACACACACACACACACACACAAACACACACACATACACACTGACTATAGTGTTCATCAGTCTGTATCATAATAATGAATCACGATTAAATTCCATCTCTGTTACTTTGAGGATGTGAGTGTGTGTGTGTGTGCACACATGTTGATTCATGTTATGAAGGGTGTGACGCTGTGAGGATGGGTATAACACACACACACACACACTCACACACACACACACACACACAGGTGAGCGGCTCCTGAAATAAAAGCCAAACACACGGCACACGCTGCATTTGAACACTTCACACACACAGAACTACAACTTTCACACACAAACCGGTGAGTTCTTCACTTTAACATGGTAAATGAAGCCTGACTTTAAGTGTCCTTCAGTTGTGCTTTAAAGAAAGTTGTGTTTTATCCGTTTAGATCGAGATTTTGTCCGGATGAAGACGTGGATTTTTCTTTCTTTAGCAGGTTTGTTGTGTTCAAGCTTTTAATCATGAGGGTTTTGGGCATGTATCATATTATGAACATCATGTTTGTTTTTTTAAAGATAATGATATTTTTTATATGTTATGTAAATGCTAATAATTCAGTACAATGGCATATGTGAGTTTTGCGTGATTTTACCGTGGTAAAGTGTCGTGTTCTGGTCTCCAGCTCTGTCTGGTGAGTTTTGCGTTATTTTACCGTGGTAAAGTGTAGGGTTGGAATCGAAAATTGAGGTCAGGAATCAGATACTTGTTATAAAATATAAATTTCGATTCTTCTTATAGATTCCTTTGTGAGCATTTCAATATGACTTTAAACCACTGAAGCGAGAGACTCTGTTTTCTGTGTTCATGTGTATCAGTGTATCGGATCCGTGCAGCTCTTAAAGTGACAGCAGCCTAATATTCCTAATATAACATATAATATATATGCCGTCTCTATAATAACACTAATATTCCTGCCGTCTCTATAATAACACTAATCAAACAACAGAAGACAAAGAGAAATTCACTCGTTCTTCACTGAATAACTTTTGTAACTATATTTGTAATGTATATTTTATTTATAAAGTACAGTGTTATTCTACATTTGATTGCAGTTTCTGAACCTGAAAATCTTTAAACTCTGTTTATTTAAATCGTATATTTGTTCAGTTGTGTCTATTTGTTACGATTTGTTAATTTTTTATTTGTTCTTTTTTAATTACTGAGTGTTTGTTGTCTTTAATAATGCTTGAAGTTTATTTTAGTTGCGCTAGTTGTTCTTCTATGGTGTTTTTAAACCACAGGCAAACGCTCCTTGTGTAAGTGTTCTTTATCCTAATGATTTCTGTTCATGATATTCAGATACAATTACATGTTTTGCAACAACACTAGGGCCCTATCTTACACCCAGTGCAATGCAGTGCCAAGCGCGACACAAGTGTTTTCTGCTAGTTTTCAGCCTGACGCAATTATCATTTTCAAGTCCTGCACCGCGTTGTTTAAATAGCATTTGCACCCATGGGCTGCTGGTCTGAGAACGAGTGTGTGTTCTGGCGCATTGTTGGAGCGTTGCTATTTTGAGGAACTGAAATAGACTGAGACATTGACCGACTGAACCTGCTCTAAAGTCAATTGTTATTTAAAGAGTGCGTTAGTAATGTGCGCCTATAGGCGGGTCCACGACGCGCGTCACACACAGGGACACACAGCAACACACAAACATGCCAAATATTTAAATTAAAAGGATTACGATGTAAAAGATTAATATTGTGTACATAAAGATATGGTGAATCCGGCTTGTCCCGTAGATGTTCTGTTTGCGCACTTTGACCTCGCTCACGAGCAGATCCGTTTGCGCTCTGGAGACGCGTTCGGTCTTTCCACTATCAAATGCCGTCATGTAAATAGCGAATCCGCCATGGTGCGAGCGCAACTGGCATTCAAAGGGAATGGGAGATGAGACTCTGATTGGTTTAACACACGTAAATCCCATCAAAACACACCCATTACTAATTATGAGAATAGAGACGACCCTTTTAGACCATGCGCCAGGAGCGCCGACCATTTGTCCCGTCGTTAAACTAGCAGAAGTGGATTCGGACTCGCCCTAAGTGAAGTTGTGCCCTGCGCTTTAGACCATGCGCTTAGATGGTTAAACTAGGGCCCTAAATGTGAATGATATCTAAGTTTTATTTACCATATTGGAATCGAAATTAGGAATCGATAAGCAGAATCGGAATCGTTAAAATTTAAACGTTAACCAACCCTAGTAAAGTGTCGTGTTCTGGTCTCCAGGTCTGTCTGGTGAGTTTAACCGTGGTAAAGTGTTGTGTTCTGGTCTCCAGCTCTGTCTGGTGAGCTTTACCGTGATTTTACCGTGGTAAAGTTTTCCTGTGATTTTACCGTGGTAAAGTGTTGTGTTCTGGTCTCCAGCTCTGTCTGGTGAGCTTTCCTGTGATTTTACCGTGGTAAAGTGTCGTGTGCTGGTCTCCAGCTCTGTCTGGTGAGCTTTACCGTGATTTTACCGTGGTAAAGTTTTCCTGTGATTTTACCGTGGTAAAGTGTTGTGTTCTGGTCTCCAGCTCTGTCTGGTGAGCTTTCCTGTGATTTTACCGTGTTAAAGTGTCGTGTTCTGGTCTCCAGCTCTGTCTGGTGAGGTTTTCCTGTGATTTTACCGTGGTAAAGTGTCGTGTTCTGGTCTCCAGCTCTGTCTGGTGAGTTTTTCCTGTGATTTTACGGTGGTAAAGTGTTGTGTTCTGGTCTCCAGCTCTGTCTGCGCTGTGTGTGGCACAGCAGGACTGTAGTCGAGGCGCTTGTTACCCGCTGATGGGCGACCTGCTCCTGGGCCGAGAGCAGAACCTGCGCGCCTCCTCCACATGCGGTCAGATGGGGTCAGAGGTCGTCTGCGCTCCACACGGACAGGTGAGGAACTGGGAAACACACCGCTCTTTCATAAAATGATGACACAAAAAGTCAAAATCTAAATAATTACACAGTTGAAATTATAACCATAATTATGACATTCAAAAGTCGGAATTACAACAAAAAAAAATCTAAATTCTGACTTAAAAGTCATAATTATGACATAGAAAGTCAGAATTTCAACTTTTAACTTTGTTTTTTTTTATCTATGACTTCATATTTTTAAGTTTCAAGTAAAATAAAGATAAAAAAACATATTATATATATAGGCCTATATATATATAAATATATATGTCTGTGTGATTTAATATTTATTTTACATTACAGTAATGAGAATGTAAGGGGGAAAAGTGTTTAATTGTCATGAAAATAATATCATAACAAAAAAATCTTTGGCTTCACTATCTTTATGAAAATATCTAATTTCTTATGATTTTAGGGTGAAATATAACTCGAGAGTTTTCATGACATTCACTCATTTCTGGTTTTTATGGTTCGCTAGCAGCAGTTTTTGAGGCTGATTCATTTCGAGTTGAACGTGTTTACTCATGTTATTGCTGATGGTTTGTAAAATTAAATCTTCACGCAGACATTCTGTTCTCATTAGGGCATGATGAGACGTAATAATTAACAAACTCAGATTCACTAACCTGAGGCGACGCTCATATGAGACTGTATGCTACATGTGATAATTAAACACATTTTACCTCTATAATCTTACTGTATGACTACTGGCTCATTCGTGCGTGTGTTTATTTGAGGAGAAACATCTGAGACAAAGTTGATACTTAAATGTATGGAAGCCCATTTGCCCAACAAAATCAAAATTATGACAAAAATGAGAAATTCTTACTTAAAAGTCATAATTAATACATAGTAAGCCATAATTTCAACATTTTAACTTTTTTGTTTAGATCTATGAATTAGTCATAATTTTAAGTTTTAAGTAATTTTAAGAAAATTTGTTTCAAGAAGTCATTATCATCGCTAGTCATAATTTAAAATGTATTTAGACTGACATTATAATGACATAAAAAGTCAAAATTATGAGATAAAAAAGCTGAAATTATGGCTTAAAAATTCAAAAGATTATGACATTAAAAGTACAAATAAAAAAAATAAAGTTGAAATTATAACTTCATAATTATGACATTAAACAGTCAGAATTCTGACAAAAAAATTCAATTCTGACTTAAGTCATAATTATGACATAGAAGGTTTTTTTTTAAAGTCATAATTAATCATCATATGTCAATCATATTTCATAATTTCGACTTTATCTCATAATTTCAACTTTTAATGTCATAATTATGACATAAAAAGTCAAAATGATGCCGTAACTATGTCATAAAAGTTAAAATTATAACTCAGTATATCATAATTATCTATTTTTGTCATCATTTCGATTTTCTATACCATAATGATGACATAAATAAATAAATAAATATTTACTATAATCAAATTTTCGCCTTTTTATGTCATATTAATGACTTTTTACGTCATAATTAAGATTTACCAAACTTTTTTTTCTTATGTGGCGAAAACGGGCTTCCATAAATGAGACAGAACTGCTTCAAGTCTCAAAAGCCACACAGAGTCCAACTCAATGTCTAAACAAACCCTCTGTGTCCCAGTGGAAGATGAAATGTTGTCCGTGTGACTCACGGAACCCCGCGGCCTATAACGCTCACACGATCCAGAACGTGATCTCCAGCGCCGGACCCAACCGATGGTGGCAGTCCAAGAAAGGTACGACATCAAAAACCACATCGCTGATGAAAACACAGCAACAACATTCTGTCAGCCATTTTGTTTACTTCAGGATCACTCTATATTTATGTCAGTCAGGTTACTCAGGTATTCGATATGTTCGAGTTTGGCTGACCTACTACATGTAATTAAAGGACATCATAACGAAAAGTATACTAAATAGTTTAAATTCTACACAATGAACATTTCAACAGTATTTTTATAACTAAAACGTCAAATTAGCGGGCAGCGCATATTTTAACGTACCAGATGCGGACACTCTCGAGTCGCTTGAGGAAAGTAACCAACAGCAGAGCGCGGGAACCCTTTGGGATCAGTCTTCGAAACATAAATACTGCCGTCATTCACTTCACTATTGATTTATATTAATTACACCACAGAACGGTGTTTAAATACATTTAAGATAACAGAAGTTTATCGCGAGCGCAGCAAAACCACTTTATGTTACGTAAAACGAATAAATGGCTCTAAATCTTACATTCATCTTAGTCATCAAAACTCACTTTTTATTGTAAAAAATATATATAAATTGTGCAATTTATGATCCAAGCAATTTCATCTTCGAAGAAACCAAAAGCACTTAAAACGATGCTGCATTTTAAGTTTGTGGATGTACTATGTTGTCAAGATGTAATTTTTTATTCTGTTTAATTTTTATTATTATTTATTAATAATTGGTGCATTTCACTCCTAAGTTATATGCTCTATGCTGTTAATTTTCATTTGTTATTTTATATTATAAAAATGGCAAAAGTAATATTTAAACAAATGATTTAAATTAGGTTTTATTTAACTATGGTAATTATAAAATTTGTTCAGTTAATGCCGAAGCAAATGTATTTTCTTTCCTATTGACACTACCAAACTGTATTGTTTTAAACATATTCAGTACATACTTTTAATTAAATACTTCACATTTGTTCGTAATTCGTAAAATTTAAACAAGATTGCACAATACAATTTGATGGAAATATTCCAGGACAAACATGTCTGTCATTCCATCGTTGAAAGGTTTTCCTGTGTTAATATGAGTGTTTATACAGTGTTAATGTGAGTGTGTGTTTATACAGTGTTAATGAGAGTGTGTGTGTTTATACAGTGTTAATATGAGTGTGTGTGTGTGTTTATACAGTGTTAATGTGAGTGTGTGTGTTTATTCCAGATGTGAGTCCGGTGACGCTGCAGCTGGATTTAAATGGGATATATCACCTGGAAACGGTCCTACTATCTTTTAAGGTATCTGATACTCAGTCTCATCGGCAATGTGTACATGCACAACTTTTATTCAATCGGACTGAATTTATTCCGACTGATGAATCTGATTAGTGTTTACACGAACACTAAACATGTGATCGGGTTGATGTGTGTGTTTATATGTCACAAGCTTTAAATCGGAATATATTTTTCAGTCCGATTGAGCCGTCAATCCCATTACTAACCGATTAACCGGTCCTGTGGTCCGCAGGGCCCGAGGCCTGACGCGCTGATCATCGAGCGGTCGAGGGACTTCGGGGGCTCGTGGCAGCCGGTCCTGTACATGGCCACCGACTGCCCCTCCACCTTCCCTCAGGTGAGCACGACGTTCCCCCGGCGCCTGCAGGACACGTACTGCTACACCCTGCCCTCCACCGCAGACCAGCCCTACAGGGACCAGAAGGTATATCTTCATTCATCATCATAATTATGTCATATTTATGAGGCTAAAAGTCACATTTATGAGATACTTAGGTATAATTATGAGATTAAAAGTCTAAATCATGACATAAGACAAAAAGTTTAAATTTTGACAGTCAATTATCACAAAAAGTTGAAATTATGACAAAAAGTTAGAATTTTGACAAAAAGTCAAAATTATGACAAAAAGTTGAAAATTTCATAAAAAGTCAAAATTATGACATATTAAGTCATCTATGATACTTTTTTTCAATTATCACAAAATAGTCAAGATAATGTTGAATAAATGTTAAAGGTGAAATTTTTACAAAAAGACAATTTTGACACAAAGTTGAAATTGACATAAAAAGTCAAAATTATAACAAAAAGTTGAAATTTTGACAAGTGACAAAAAGTTGACATTTTAACAAAAAGACAATTTTGACAAAAAGTTGAAATTATGACATAAAAAGTCAAAATTATGACAGAAAGTTGAAATTTTGACAAGTGACAAAAAGTTGACATTTTAACAAAAAGACAATTTTGACAAAAAGTTGAAATTATGACATAAAAAGTCAAAATTATGACAGAAAGTTGAAATTTTGACAAGTGACAAAAAGTTGACATTTTAACAAAAAGACAATTTTAACAAAAAGTTGAAATTATGACATAAAAAGTCAAAATTATGACAAAAAGTTGAAATTGACATAAAAAGTCAAAATTATGACAAAAAGTTGAAATTTTGACAAGTCAGTTATGACATAAAAAGTCAAAATTATGACAAAAAGTTTACATTTTAACAAAAAGACAATTTTGACAAAAAGTTGAAATTATGACATAAAAAGTCATAATTATGACAAAATGTAGAAATTGTGACAAGTCAAAAATGTGGCATAAAAAGTCATAGTTATGACAAAAAGTCAAAATTATAAGATAAAAAATCAAAATTATGACTTTTTATCTGATCATTTTGATTTACCAAAGCATGATTTTGTTTTCTTAATGAACGGGCTTCCACATGTTGACGATTCTCTTCTCCTCAGGTTAACTTTTATCCTCTCCATCAGTTCTCAAACATCGATCTACCCAACGAGTACAAGATTGAAGGTGAGATGTTTTGACTTGATGATATTTCCTGATGAATGACTGCCGGATGTGATGATTGACGGCTGGTTCTCCCCTCAGTGGCGTCGGGCTTCACGGGTCTGCGGGTCAATCTGACCCGGCTGGGTCCGGTTCCCAGTTTGCCGGGCCGAGGCCTGAGTCAGTTCTACGCCCTGCGGGAGATGAAGGTCGTCGGATCCTGTTTCTGCCACGGACACGCAAACCAGTGCAGCAGCCAGACCAACACACAGGTCACACTCACACACACACACACACACACACACACACACACACACACACTCACACACACACACACACATGTCTGGTTTACTATCTTTGTGGGGACTCTTCATAGACTTAATGGTTTTTATACTGTACAAACGGTATATTCTGTCTCCTTACACTAACTCTATCCCTAAACCTGCCCATCACAGAAAACTTTCTGCATTTTTACACACACACACACACACACACACACACACACACACACACACACACACACACACACACTTACTCACACACACACTCTCACACACACACACACTGTAAAGCTCGCGAAGCTCATGCGTGTGTGTTTGTGTTCTGCAGGTTGGAGGTGTGTGTGACTGCCAGCACAACACGGCCGGTGTGAACTGTGAACGATGTGACGACTTCCACAACGACCTTCCCTGGAGACCCGCGGAGAGCGGAAACACACACACCTGCAAACGTACGCATGCGTCACAATCAATAAATATTAAAACATTAAAACTTATAGCTAAAATCTATGGGGTTCCAATTGTGCCAAAATTATGTCGACATGCTGTCTGTCTATGCTGTGTGTCGTCTTCTCTCTCTTGCTTCATATTGTTGCTTTGTGTTGTTTCACTCTGTCGTTAGCAAGAGCTAACATTAGCTAGCAAGAGTTCTGGCAGTTGATGTCACGCAATCCCAACAACAGTGAAACAACATAAAGCAACGACAGAGTGACACGGCGCATAGCAACGACACATAGCAACAAAATGAAGCAAGAGAGAGAAGACGATACATAGTAATGACCATGGTACTGACAGAGGGAAACGACGCATAGTAACGACGCATAGCAACGACAGAGTGAAACAACACATAGTCATGACACATGCAGCATTGACACAGCAAGACGACACAGTCAAACGACAAGGACAGATAACAGGAGTAAGCTGATTTGACAAAGATAAAAGTTGAGTCATGTGGGCAGACACATAGACATGGAAGACCACACACAGCATAGACAGACAGCATGTCGACATAATTTTGGCACAAATGGAACCCCATAAAAATCACTTCAAAGAAATGGCAGAAGTGTTAATGCTAGTGTGTTATTTCACATAAAGCTATGAAGATGTGCTGTACGTCAGCTGGAGTGTGTCAGCATGTGTGTGTGGTGTGTGCAGGTTGTGACTGTAATAATCACTCTGATCGCTGTCACTTCGACCCGCTGCGTTACGAGGCGACGGGCCGGCGCTCTGGAGGAGTGTGTGACGGATGTTCTCATCACACAACGGGACACAACTGTGAGCGCTGTGTGCAAAACTACTACCCTAACCCTCTGAGTGACATGAGGAGCCCCGACGCCTGCCTGCGTGAGGATACACACACACACACACACACACACACACACACACACACAGACACATACACACACACATATACATACACACACACATGAGGATGATGCTGATGATGAAGGTGTGTCCTCAGGTTGTCTGTGTGACCCCGCGGGCTCTGAGAGCGGGGGTCAGTGTGACGCGTCAGGAGTGTGTGTGTGTAAACAGAACGTGGAGGGCGATCGCTGCGACCGCTGTAAAGACGGACACTACAACCTCGACGCCAACAACCCTCTCGGCTGCTCCAGTGAGTCACAGCTCATATTCAACACACCGCATACAAACACCAGGATCTATTCATATTAAATTCATAATAAATATTAAATTGCCAATAAATAAATAGGAAATGATATTGAATAAAATAATATAAAAGAAATTGCATGGATTGCATTAAATTAAATAGTAAAAAATCTAATTAAATAAAGGTCTTTAGGCTGAATGTGTTTAACGAACTGCCCGTGTGTGTGTGTGTGTGTGTGTGTGTGTGTGTGTGTGTGTGTTCAGAGTGCTCCTGCAGTTATGTCGGGTCGGTCAGCGGTGTGTGTAACCAGCTGACGGGTCAGTGTGTGTGTCGCGCTAACGCTGAGGGTTTAGCGTGTGACCGTTGTGCTGCTGGTTACTGGAACCCGACGTCGCCCAACGGTTGCCAGCCATGTGACTGTGACCCCATCAATGCCCGCAGCGCCACCTGTGACCAGGTACACACATCACACACACACACACACACACACACACATACAGGTGGTTCTTACGTGTGTTTCCTTGTGGTTTAGCGCACGGGTCAGTGTGTGTGTCGTCCTGGCATCGGGGGCCGGACTTGCAGTGGTTGCCCTGACAACACATACGGAGATCCGCTGATTGGCTGCAGACGTGAGTGTTTCCTGCCGACACAACGTTCATTCATTTCACACATCAACAGCTCACCGTATAGTTAGCTATAGTTAACTAGCTAGTTAGTTAATTAGTTGTTAATTAGTTGGCTAGTTGGTTGGTTAGTTAGTTAGTTAGTTAGTTAGTTAGTTAGTTAGTTAGTTAGTTAGTTGTTATTAGTTTGTCAGTTTGTTAGTTAGTAAGTTAGTTGTTAGTTAATTAGTTAGTTAGTTTGTTAGTGAGTTTGTTAGTTATTTAGTAGTTTGTTAGTGAGTTTGTTAGTAAGTTTGTTAGTTATTTAGTAATTAGTAACTTTGTTAGTAAGTTAATTAGTTAACAAGTTAGTAAGTTGTTAGTTAGTTTGTAAGTTAGTTAGTAAGTTTGTTAGTTAGTAAGTTTGTTAGTTAGTTGATAATTAGTTGGCTAGTTGGTTGGTTAATTAGTTAGTTAGTACGCAAGTTAGTTAGTTGTTAATTAGTTTGTTAGTAAGTGAGTTTGTTAGTTAGTAAGTTAGTTAACAAGTTAGTAAGTTTGTTTTTTGTAAGTTAGTTAGTTAAAAAGTTAGTTAACAAGTTAGTAAGTTTGTTTGTAAGTTTGTTAGTTAGTAGTTAGTTAACAAATTAGTTAGTAGTTAGTAATTTGTAAGTAAGTTAGTAAGTTAGTTGTTAGTAAGTTTGTTTGTAAGTTTGTTAGTTAGTAAGTTGTTAGTAGGTTAGTTTGTAAGTTAGTTTGTAGGTTAGTAACAAACTAATTAAGTTAATTAGCAAGTTAGTTACGAAGTTAGTTATTTAGTTAGCTAGTTAGTTTTAATTAGTTAGTTAGTAAGCAAGTTAGTTAGTTAGTTAATTAGTTTGTTAGTAAGTTAGTTTGTTAATTAGTAAGTTAGTTAACAAGTTAGTAAGTTAGTTAGAAAGTTTGTTTGTTAGTAAGTTAGTTAGTTGTTAGTTAGTAAGTTTGTTTGTAAGTTAGTTAGTTAGTTAGCAAGTTAGTTATTAGTTAGTTAGTTAGTTTCATTGTCCACTAGGTGAAAATTTGTTTTTGGCTAAAGACATCAACACAACAACCTAGAGACAGAGAAAACAAAATACATTTAATTTAATTGAACATTTTAGCATATAATGTATGTTTTAAATATGAAATTTAATGGTAGTTTATTTCATTTGTTATTAATTTAATATTCATGTTATATATAGCATTATATAGCTTTATATATTGTGTTAAACTGCCGATTTAACATTCATATTTTATAAAAAAATTCAATTATTTTGTTTATGTGTGAAATTTAATTCTCATTTACTGTTTATTCAATATTATAATAATATTTTAATATGATTATAAGTCATTTTTTAGTCATGTTATGTCATACAATTTAATATTTATATTTATCTTTAGTTTTATATGTATTTAATATTTATTAAAGGAACCGTATGTAGGATTGTGGCCAAAACTGGTACTGCAATCACTTTAAAAATACTGTAGAGCGGTGTATCTCCTACCCCACCCCCTGACTCGAGGTTGCCAGATAAGCTGCAGGATTCAGCAGAAACGTAGGCTGCTTCAATGAGCTTCCAATGGCAAGTGACGACGAGACGTACACAGAAAGTTTTTTTCAGTTAATTATGTTTATGCTATAGATATTTTGATAAGTAATTATATATTTAAAAAAATGTACTAATTGCCATTAGTTAAATATAATCGTAAAGATGATCGTATGTGACAGTATAATCGTAAAGTATGCTCGTATGTGACAGACAGAGTGGTAGCTGTAACTTAGCTGTAACTTGTAACGTTATGTATCTGCCATTAATGTAAGTACAAGCACAAGCCTATGTCACTATGTGTAACCAATATCAAAGATACAGCTATTCATTTAGCTGATGCTATAAGTGAATGTGGCCAGTATTTTTTTACTTACCCTGCAGCACACGTCCATAACGCTAAAATATGTGATGTGAAATACAGGTCAACTTGCAGCATGTGTAACTTAGTCCACGATATACGTGAAGAACGAATGACGAATAATTTTTTCTGAGGTAAAGTTAGGCTTCTGTCTCAATTACGTCTCAAATTGCCATAATGGGCGTGCTAATGTTGTTTTCATCAGCGTCTCAGCATAATGACGGGCTCCTATAATGCATTGCTAATGTTAGCATACGTCCATGTGAGCTAACGTTACTTTGCACGAACATGCATAACTTTGTTCGACTGTCATGAATATATGAAATGTCCATTGACATCCAGTACAAGTTAGCCAAGCATAGATGAATCTTACCTGTCCAGGAGAAAATTAGCAACGTTGGCGTCTGTGTTCAAATTCTTCTCCATTTTCAGCCGTCTCCATCTTTCAAAAGCATCTCCAATACAAATTCTGGTTTTATTTCGGACTTTGTCACAACGAATTTCTGAATTATAACGAGGTCTTTTTGATTTAGTAACGTTAGACATTTTTATCCGACTAGAGTTGGGGTAAGTTAGAGCAAAGCTGGCAACCCGGATCCCGAAACACTACTGACTTCGTGATTGGTAGATAGGTGGAGGGAGGCGCTCAGGCCAAAACACAAAATGACAACATCAACATCAGTTGAGGGCTGCAAGTCCACTTTTTAAATGACAATATCTTAGCCATACTACTGTTGTCAGTGATATAAGTATTTGAAATGAACATGATTTCTTAATGTCTAGTGACACATCAGGGCCATTTTATGATTAATTGAAATAGATTTCTTACATACAGCTCCTTTAATTCAATGTATATGTTGTGTTTAAAACAATGTAATACTGAAAGTGTCCTGATGGTGTGTGTGTCAGCATGTGACTGCGAGCGTTCGGGCACAGAGGCGGGCGGTTGCGATAAACGCACAGGCTTGTGCCGCTGTAAACCCGGCATTACCGGCCCTCGCTGTGACGTCTGCGCCCGCGGCCACTGCGCCAGTTTCCCAGAATGCCCAGCGTGCCCGTCCTGCTTCTTCAGCATGAACACGCGTCTGCAGGAGCTCACGCTCAGTCTGGAGCGTCTCTCCAACTCCCTGCTGTCCTCTAGTGGACGACCGACGTCTAGCGACTCGAGCCGCAGGATCAACAGACTCCAGGACACACTCGCACTGATCCAGGAGTCCGTGTCTGTTCCCCCGCAGTCCAGCCGCGCCCTGACCGAAGCCCTGCAGAGACTCAACACGCTCCGGTACACACACACTCACACACACACACACACACACACACACATACGCACACATATTCACACACACACACACACACACACACACACACACACACACACACACACACACACACACACACTAACCCGACCCCTAAACCTACCCATCACACTCACACACACACACACACACTCACTCACACACACACACTTCAGCTAAGCTTCATCAGAGTGGATGTAACCATGAGCTGCTGTGTCTCTGCTCCTCCAGGTCTCAGATGAAGGGTGTTGCTGTGCCGTCTCAGCCTCAGGACCGAGAGCTGGAGCGAGAGCTGGACGAGCTGCAATCGCTCCTGTCGTCTCTGAGTCTGCAGTACTTCAGCCGCAGAGACGCCTTCACCAACGTCCCCGGATCCACCAATGCCAGTGCGTATCTGTAGCGTATGATTCTTGATTGATCATTCTGTAGCATGATCGCTAATTAGCGTTGGGTATCGTTTGAATTTTAACTATTCCGATTTCGATTCTGCTTATCGATTCCAATCCTATCGAATAATGGAAACTCTTTCACTCTCAGGTGACTTCTACGCCATTCAGAAGTCGTATGACAAGTCGACCGACGCCGTCAAGCGAGCCGACGCCACCAAAGACGCCCTGAAGAAGTCTGAGGGCGTGCGAGAAAATGCTTTGAGTGGCCTGAACGCCCTGCAGCCCGGAAACACCAAAGACCTGCAGAAACTGAAGACGGATATGGAGACGCGACCCAATCTGACTCCCACCGCCACCAAGGTGAGATAATCGCGGAAATAACTAACGGAAAGAGTTAGTTACAGATGAACGGGTCAGTAAAGGTGTGTTTAATAGGTTTGTGGCAGTGATCGTGTGGAGCCCTGCACTCCGGAGCGCTGCAGAGGCGACCTGTGTCCCCCCGACGGAGCGCCCCCTTGTGGAGCGGAGGACGCATGCATAGGAGCACTGCCCAATGCCAACAAGGCCTTTCAGGATGCCGACGAGGTCAAGGCCAAACTACAGGAGCTCAACGACAAGATCACACAAGCAGCCGCGCAGGTACCACCCATTTTACTATATCTTATTTATACCTATTACATATAAAAATTAAAAAGAGTATAAAGAAGTAAACGTTCAATAATAAAAATTAAATGGGTAAAAAATTAAATGTTAAATGTTAAACAAGCCAAAAAATTATGATAAATAAAATTGATATTGGGAAACATAAAGATGCAATTATGAGAATTAAAAGTTGCACTTGTAAATATTGAATAAAAAATAACTTAATAATACATATTTTGATAAATTGTCAAATAAACAAATATTAAATTATAAACATTACATGTAAAAATAACAACATTATATACAAGTAAATATTACATTAATAAAAAAAATGAAAAAGTCACAACTGTGAGAAATTTTAGTTAAATTATGAAAATAAAAATTGAAATTGTGAAACATAAAGATGGTACAAACACACATGACCACCTAGAAAGACTAATAAGACTAGTCCATTTTGATTTTTACATTGACTTACGTTGACTCTCTGAAAAAACAGATACAGGAAGCTGACGATTCGGCCAATAGGGTGCGACTGTCCACTGACAACCTGGCCAATCAGATCAAGCAGGTGCAAGCCGACGTAGACGGAGACCTGAAAGACACCAAAGACTTCATCAACACACTGAGGGACTTCCTGTCAGGTCAGTAACACACTCACACACACACGTGTCATTGCTTTAACTTTATTTTGACATGCTGCACACTGTGAAGTATATACCATGAATTTATTCATAAAGTAGTATGTGAAGCAGTATGTAAAAAAAAGGAGGATTTACTTACTATATATAGTATGCATACTGCAGTCAGGATGTAGTATGTAGTGTGGCATTGAGCAGCTGCAGTACAGTCCTGTAGTTTGTGGTGTGGTGTTGTAAAGCGCTGTAGTCAAGTCAAGTCATCTTCATTTATATAGCGCTTTTAACAATATAGATTGCTCCAAAGCAGCTTTAAAGTGATAATAGGAAATATAAGTAATAGAGATTGTTTTGGCTTTACAGCAGCTCTAGAATAAAGTAGTATGTAGTGTGGTGTTGTAAAGAGCTGTAGTATGTAGTGTGTTGTAAAGCACTGTAGTGTGTAGTGTGTTGTAAAGAGCTGTAGTGTGGTGTTGTAAAGAGCTGTAGTATGTAGTGTGTTGTAAAGAGCTGTAGTGTGTAGTGTGTTGTAAAGAGCTGTAGTGTGGTGTTGTAAAGAGCTGTAGTATGTAGTGTGTTGTAAAGAGCTGTAGTGTGTAGTGTGTTGTAAAGAGCTGTAGTATGTAGTGTGTTGTAAAGAGCTGTAGTGTGTAGTGTGTTGTAAAGAGCTGTAGTGTGGTGTTGTAAAGAGCTGTAGTATGTAGTGTGTTGTAAAGAGCTGTAGTGTGTAGTGTGTTGTAAAGAGCTGTAGTGTGGTGTTGTAATGAGCTGTAGTGTGTAGTGTGTTGTAAAGAGCTGTAGTATGTAGTGTGTTGTAAAGAGCTGTAGTGTGTAGTGTGTTGTAAAGAGCTGTAGAATGTAGTGTGTTGTAAAGCACTGTAGTGTGGTGTTGTAAAGAGCTGTAGTATGTAGTGTGTTGTAAAGCGCTGTAGTGTGTTGTAAATCGCTGTAGTGTGTAGTGTGTTGTAAAGGGCTGTAGTGTGGTGTTGTAAAGAGCTGTAGTATGTAGTGTGTTGTAAAGCGCTGTAGTGTGTGTAGTGTGTTGTAAAGCGCTGTAGTGTGTAGTGTGTTGTAAAGCGCCGTAGAATGTAGTGTGTTGTAAAGCACTGTAGTGTGTTGTAAATCGCTGTAGTGTGTTGTAAATAGCTGTAGTATGTAGTGTGTTGTAAAGCGCTGTAGTGTGTAGTGTGGTGTTGTAAAGCGCTGAAGTATGTAGTGTGTTGTAAAGCGTTGTGTTGTAAAGCGCTGTAGTATGTAGTGTGCTGTAAAGCGCAGTAGTATGTAGTGTGTTGTAAAGCGCTGTAGTACGTAGTGTGTTGTAAAGTACTGTAGTATGTAGTGTGTTGTAAAGTGCTGTAGTCTGTTGTAAATCACTGTAGTATGTAGTGTGTTGTAAAGTGCTGTAGTATGTAGTGTGCTGTAAAGCGCTGTATTGTGTAGTGTGTTGTAAAGCACTGTGTTGTAAAGCGCTGTAGTATTTAGTGTGCTGTAAAGCACTGTAGTGTGTAGTGTGCTGTAAAGCGCTTTAGTATGTAGTGTGCTGTAAAGCGCTGTAGTATGTAGTGTGCTGTAAAGCGCAGTAGTGTGTAGTGTGCTGTAAAGCGCTGTAGTATGTAGTGTGCTGTAAAGCGCTGTAGTATGTAGTGTGTTGTAAAATGCTGTAGTATGCAGTGTGCTGTAAAGCGCTGTAGCGTGTAGTGTGCTGTAAAGTGTGTAGTGTGTAGTGTGTTGTAAAGCGCTGTAGTATGTAGTGTGTTGTAAAGCGCTGTAGTGTGTAGTGTGCTGTAAAACGCTGTAGTATGTAGTGTGCTGTAAAGCGCTGTAGTGTGTAGTGTGCTGTAAAACGCTGTAGTATGTAGTGTGCTGTAAAACGCTGTAGTATGTAGTGTGCTGTAAAGCGCTGTAGTATGTAGTGTGTTGTAAAGCGCTGTAGTGTGTAGTGTGCTGTAAAGCGCTGTAGTATGTAGTGTGCTGTAAAGCGCTGTAGTATGTAGTGTGCTGTAAAGCGCTGTAGTATGTAGTGTGTTGTAAAGCGCTGTAGTGTGTAGTGTGCTGTAAAGCGCTGTAGTATGTAGTGTGTTGTAAAGCGCTGTAGTATGTAGTGTGTTGTAAAGCGCTGTAGCGTGTAGTGTGCTGTAAAGTGTGTAGTGTGTTGTAAAGCGCTGTAGTATGTAGTGTGTTGTAAAGCGCTGTAGTATGTAGTGTGTTGTAAAGCGCTGTAGTGTGTAGTGTGCTGTAAAACGCTGTAGTATGTAGTGTGCTGTAAATCGCTGTAGTATGTAGTGTGCTGTAAATCGCTGTAGTGTGTAGTGTGCTGTAAAGCGCTGTAGTATGTTGTAAAGCGCTGTGTTGTCGCCCCCTCAGAGCCTCAGTCAGACCCGGAGCAGGTCCAGCGAGTGTGCGAGGCTGTTCTGGAGGCCCGGCTGCCTCTGAGTCTGGATCAGCTGAAGCAGAAGCTGAAGGAGCTGAAGGATCTGACGGTCTCAGTGCCCGACAGCAGCAGCGTCCTGACGACTATCGGCCCGCAGCTGGAGGACGCCAGACGCCTGCTGGATACCGCCCGCGAGACACGGTACACACACACATGCACACACGGTACACACACACTCACACACACACACACGATACTGAAATATCTGAACGGTACCAATACTAATGTCCCGAAGTATCGATACTCCCATACTAGCCGAGCTGTCACTTTGACTTCTCTCCAAAGGCGCGTTGACAAACACCACACGTGACCGCACTCGTCTCATTCGCTCTGGTTAAATAGCAAAAGCGAAGTGAATGGAAAGATGGCGAGTGCGGCGCCCTCACGACCGGCTTTGGTTGATAAAGAACACCGTGAGCGGACATGTCGGAGAATAGCGCGGACACGCGTTAAAAACACACCGCGAGCGGGCATGTCGGAGAATAGCGCGGACACACGCTTCACACTGCGAGCGGGCTGCGGGCACCCAAAAGATTGTTTGGCTATCAATATCCCATCACTCATTTTTTTAAATTCTGAAAACAGACTTAACGAACAAGCTCCAGGGGGACCATTTAGCAGCATGTACCTGTATGCTACTCAGCATCAATGGGTCACCTCTTTCTGAATTCCCCTATAACTAACTGTAACTCCTCTGTAACTTCTCATTTTAACTTTTCTGACACATTAACCAAGATGGCCTAGTATTGTTGTTATGAGTGTGTTGTCTCGTTTTTATATAGTTAATAGTTAATATAATCTGACTGAGGAATCTTAGAAGTAAATATTTTAACTGTGGTCAAATGTAAATGAACTTGTGCCTATTTAACTTTATTCAAAAAAAAATTATTAATTCTGCAATTTGTCTTCATTAGCGATTATCATCAATTTGATTACACAGATATAATTAAACTAAACTGAGCTAGACAATGACATCTCTGAATTCAATAATGAAATGCCTTTAACTGAAAATTGAATGTTTAATCTTATTATTATACATTACTGACTCTCTATCCTCCAATTTGATACTGTTAAGTGCTTTGACACAATCTTTATTGTTAAAAGCACTATATAAATAAGGTGACTTGACTTAGGTCATGTCGATCCAGTGAGCATTGTTTTCGCGTGTGATGCACGCACGTTTGTGTTTAAATCTGTTCATCAAATAACGTTAATGTATTAACCAGCATTTATGACCGATAAACAATGCATTTGTTACAGTATATTTTAATCTTTGATAACAGTAGGTAATAAAAATACAACGGCTCATGTTAGTTCTGGTCCAATGAAAAATATTAACAGATAGAACGCAGGACATTTTTGTAAAATATACCTCATTGTCATTTTCTAGACTTGTTATATTCAGCTTTAAATAAAAAAATACCCCCTTAATATTGTGCCAGTTTTTTTCTCCGTGGTATCGAAAATGGTATCGAATATCGATATTTTTTAAGGTATCGTATCGAAGTTAGAAATTCTAGTATCGTGACAACACTACACGGTACACACACACACAGGGTACACATACACCCACACACACACACACACACACACACACACACAGGGTACACATACACCCACACACACACTCCAGTGTTTAGAGCGTCGCGCGGCACAGTGTGTGTACGTGTACACATACACACACACACGTCAGCGTTTAGTAAAGTGTTACCAATTCAACATAAATTATACATTTTTAAATGTTAAATTAACATTATTGTATTTTGAATTAACATACATTAACAAGACATAATAATATAATATACTGTATATAAAATTTATTTGTAATTTATTCATATTTATAAAACGGTTAGTTCCAGTCCTTGATTCTGATTGGTCAATAGCTGTGTTTTTTTCACGATAAAGCGTTTCACCCAACACATGATATATCTGTGTGTGTTTGGCTGATGTTCTTGACTGGTCGTTTGCAGAGACGCAGCGTTTGGCATCCAGCAGGACGGCGAGAGTCTTCTGAAAGCGGTGGATGAAAACGAGAACATTTTCGACGACCTGGAGGACAAAATCCAGCAGAGCGTCGACATCGCCAACAACGTTAAGAAAGACGTCGAGCGGGTCAGTTCGAGTCACGTGTGCGGAAACAACAGGAACGACCTCAGAACTCAAATTAACCTCGATTCATGTCTCTCTCTCTCAGATTGAGGACGTGCTGGCTCCCGCTGAGCAGGGGATTGTGGGTATTTCAGGGCTGATGGATGAGATTCGCCCCCTGGTGGACGCGTTGAGGAACGACGTGACGACAGGAACAGCGCTGGCGAACGATGCTCAAGATCAGGCAAATTCTGCTCAAGACGAGGCCGACCAGGCCGCAGAGGTACTGACACACACACAACTATTCAATACACAGCTTTTCACAACAGCTTTACAGAAAGTACATGAGCCCACATTACAGTTTACAGTGATCTGTTATGTCTGAGTTATGTATTTCTGAAATGTACATATACAAAATCACAGTTAGCGAAAAATTTATTATTTTAAACAACGTAATAATTTAATGCAGAAACAATGAGCTCATTGAAGTAATGAATACTTGTGTGTTAACAAATGATTATGACATTTAGAGAAATGCTAACAAACGTGTTTGTAGGAGCTGGAGGCGTTAAGAGACGAGTTTGAGCGGATGAAGCGAGCCGCGGCTGAAAACACTCAGGCAGGGGAAGATGGCGCTCGTTTACTAAAGCTACAGGAGGAGGCGGAGTCTCTGATGACGGACACCTCTGACATCATGAAGGCTCTGAAAGGTAACGCCCACAAAACATCCATCCCATAATGTCAGGCACACACATTACCGACTGTGTGGTTTGTGAGTGTTTGCGAGACATTTTAGAGAGATGATGTGAACAAATCATTGAATCAGTATTTGATTCACTGAATCGGTTCATTTGAATCAATTAGTGTATCCGATTGACTCAGTGAGTCGATTTGATTTATTTATTCAAATCTGTGAATCAAATGAGTCGATTCACTGACTGTTTGAATACGTTAGGCATCGATCCACTGAATCAGAGTCAGTTGAATGAACTCAACTCAAAAACTGTTTTTGGTACTAAAGGTTAAATTTTAAAAGCAATTTATAATAAAATCAAAACATCCATCCCATAATGTCATGCACACACACATTACCCATGGTAACCGCTCGTGTTGTTTGTGTCTCAGATAAAGAAGCGTCCATACGGCAGCAAGCGACGGAGCTGGAGGAGAACGGCTCGCGACTGACCGGCCTGGACGCCATAGTGGAGAAACTCAGAGATGACATTCGCTATAAAGTCTCCAGTCTGAACATGTGCCAGGGCTGATGACACACAACTAACACACAACTCTGATGACACACAACTAACACACAACAGTCTCCAGTCTGAACATGTGCCAGGGCTGATGACACACAACTAACACACAACTCTGATGACACACAACTAACACACAACAGTCACCAGTCTGAACATGTGCCAAGGCTGATGACACACAACTAACACACAACACTGATGACACACAACTAACACACAACACACAACAGTCACCAGTCTGAACATGTGCCAGGGCTGATGACACACAACTAACACACAACACTGATGACACACAACTAACACACAACACACAACAGTCACCAGTCTGAACATGTGCCAGGGCTGATGACACACAACTAACACACAACTCTGATGACACACAACTAACACACAACACACAACAGTCACCAGTCTGAACATGTGCCAGGGCTGATGACACACAACTAACACACAACACTGATGACACACAACTCTGATGACACACAACTAACACACAACTCTGATGACACACAACTCTGATGACACACAACTAACACACAACAGTAACACTGATGACACACATCATTGTCTTTGAAAATCTTGATTTTCTCAGCTTTTTGCTCAGAATGTTGTATTTGAATTAAACTTGTCCACATTGAAGTTGGTGTGTAAATAGTTTTATTTGATGTCTTTAATACAGCAGCGTTTCTGATTACAGCGGGGTCTGTGATAATACACATTTACTGAAATTAGATACAGTGATCTTATAAGCACATATAAAACACAAACAGAGAGATTATAACAGCAAAGATAAATAAGTCCTTAAATAAGAAAAGTCCTTCAGTGTTTATACACACACTCAAACACACAGCTGTGGCACATGTGATCCGCCCTTCCCATGATGCACCCTGATCAGCCCACCACGGGTGTAAATATGACTACTGTACATGTATACGCAGACAGTAGGTGAAATAATGAGCGTCCGGTCTCACGCTCGCAGTCTCTTCAGTCCGAGATGAAGCTTTGAGAAGCGGATGTGTGTGTGCGATTGGCACTCGTTTGACCCGGTCTGTGGCTCCGACGTGTGACGGGACGAGCCGACGCTCAGATAAACACCATCTGAGAGAGAGAGAGATAGACAGAGAGAGAGAGAGATAGACAGAGAGAGAGAGAGAAGAGAGAGAGAGAGTTTTACACGAACTTCCCCAGCAAAGTGAGTAAACATGATAACTAATACGCCAGATTGGCTCGTGATTCTACAGTGTTTCCCGCCACAGTTGATTTTTACCCGCAAACCCTGCACACACACCTTCACGATCACGTGACGGTTAAAGCGGAGGCCTGAGAGGATACTCACTTCATTTGATTGACAGCTATCAGTCAGACGATTACATCAGAGAGCAAACGCCGGTCTGAAGGGTCTGGCCACGCCCATCTGAGCCACACATCATCCTGTCCGACCTGAGACACACAGAACACACTCATGAGGGCTTGAACCTCATTCACTTCCAAAACAGTACAATCACTAAGTCAATAAGTATTTACATGTATGTATATTTATGTACATTTTAAAAGCCATAAACTGCAATATTTATCAACACTTGTTGCATGAATTAATGAATGAATTGAATGAATCATAGAATGGGAGTTCTGAATCAGCGAATAGACCTTTTTGACTCACCGAATCTGCTCATTTGAAACATCCAACTGAATCGATTCACAGAGTCAAATGAGTTGATTCACTGAGTTGAATTTATGAAACAACTACTTGAGTCCGTTAGGAATCAATTCACTGAATCAGAGTTATGAATTGATTCACTGAAATTTCAGCTACACAAATAAATCAATTCACAGAATCAAACGAGTTGATTCACTGAGTTGAATTTACAAAACAACTACTTGAGTCCATTAGGAATCGATTCACAGAGTCAAATGAGTTGATTCACTGAGTTGAATTTATGAAACAACTACTTGAGTCCGTTAGGAATCAATTCACTGAATCAGAGTTATGAATTGATTCACTGAAATTTCAGCTACACAAATAAATCAATTCACAGAATCAAACGAGTTGATTCACTGAGTTGAATTTACAAAACAACTACTTGAGTCCATTAGGAATCGATTCACTGAATCAAATGAGTTGATTCACTGAGTTGAATTTACGAAACAACTTATTGAGTCCGTTAGGAATCGATTCACAGAATCAAATGAGTTAATTCACTGAGTTGAATTTACGAAACAACTACTTGAGTCCGTTAGGAATCGGTTCACAGAATCAGAGTTATGAATTGATTCATTGAAATGAATCAAACACAGTTTTTGCTACTTTAGTTTTTGTATTAACTTTCTCAAATTTGTGATTTGAACAAGGAATAACCGTAAAACTAGACATGCTCTTTGGGAATTGTGATATTCATTATGTTGTTCGATGTTTCTATTTTTTGGGTCAGATTCAAAGGCATGACCGCACGAATTCTTCATAAACCCCAGAATGCATTGTTCAGTGAAAATGGCCCAGGATGGTGAACGAACATGAGAGAGATGTCAATTACAAAAGATATTAAAAAGTCTGTATCTGGCGCAGTATTTGACGCTAGCATCACCTGTTAGCGGCGCAGTCTGACGCACACAGGTCCGACTCTGAGTGGTACGCGTGTTGACCGGTCTCAGAGATGACCAGCGCGTGCATCGGCTCGCTGTTGCAGGCCTTGAGCGGGCCGTGCCCCCTGATGACATCAGCGTGAGGCGACAGGGTCATGTGACTGCACGAGGGGTTCCCGTTGGTGTCCAGCTCGCTGGGGGCGGGGCCTGGAGACGAGACGTCCAGCACCTCGATCAGCGGGGTCGGGCTCAGGGTCGTGACCTCAGGGTCAGTGTGAGACAGCTGAAGACGTCGCATGTAACTGACCGCCACCGTCACGTTGATGGCTTGCTAAAACACACACATGCTCATATATTCAATATTTGTGTAGCGCTTTTCACAATACACATCATTTTAAAGCAGCTTTACGCATTACAATTTACAGTGATCTGTTAAAAGTTATGTATTTCAGAAATGTACATATACAAAATCCCAGTTAGCGAAAAATGTATTAATTTAAACAATGTAATAATTTAATGCAGAAACAAAGAGCTGATTGAAGTAATGAATACTTGAATATAGGCACTGACTCATTCACACAGCGACACAGGATGAGTGTATTAGGGCTGTCAAAATGTCTGAAAAGCTAAATTCGAATTAAATATTAGTCTTAATCTTAATCTTAAATATTAGCATAATTCAAATTATATTCCAATTCTAAAGGCAATACTTAAAGGAACACTCCGACTTTTTGGGACTTTAGCTTATTCACAGTATCCCCCAGAGTAAGATAAGTCCATACATACCTTTTTCATTTCTGTGCGTTCTGTAAGTGTTATTTGACGCACCCACCGCTAGCCTAGCTTAGCACAAAGACTGGATGTAAATGGATAGTGTTAGCATAGTAATCCCAATAAGTGACAAAATAATGCAAACATTTTCCTATTTACATGTTGTGATCTGTATAGTCACAGCGTGTACAAATAACAAGGCTATATGAGACAGAGACCCTTTTTAATCGTATAAATACTGGGAACTATATTCTCACTAGACGTAGGAGCACAGCTACTTGGGCGGAGTGATTAGCGCAGCACACGAGACGCCCTGTGGTGAGGAGCAGAGAGTTCGCTCAGAGTTGAAGTAATAGAATCAGCAATTACTAGATAGTAAATTTATAGTTTACAATCATGGGTGTTCGCTGTATTGTAAAGAGCTGCGACAATAAACAAGGGAGACCAGGTAATACTATGATGTTTCATAGAATTCCAACCAAAAACGCTGACCTGATGAATCGATGGCTACTTATCCAAACACACCTGTAAACAGCATCAATAAGTATTTCGTTTGCTCTGAACATTTTACTATAGACGACTATTTTGAAAAAAATGCAAGTTGCCACACGGACCATGAAATGTGTGCTAAAGGATACAGCCATCCCATCGATAATAAAGACAGGACAAATTGAATCACCTGTTGCTGCGGTAAGTGTTCCGTTATGTTTTGAGATGACTTACATTAGCCATACTGTAACAGTGCCATGCTAATGTAATGTAAACTTAGTAGTGACACTATTACGTGAATAGAGGCTCCGTGTATCCCCTTTATTGTTATTATCACTCTACTATGAATGATCATTATAACAAAATCACTTACTTGGTGGACAGCTGACCATTAGGTTCACTCGGCATGGGGCGTTTCTTCCAGTTGATCTTCCGTGGTAGTGACGCAAATATTTTGATTGTGTGCTTGATCATCACTCATCAAGCCTTGACATTGATGGCAATACCCGGTCCCATTCATTACAACAAAGGCACTCGGTTTCTGTCGGCATAGGTTGGCATGTTCCAAATTTACACCACCAGTCCGTGTTCGTTCTGATTCTCCCTTCGACATCAATCTGTTCGGCATCTTGTCTTACAGCTTCCAAAGTTTGTAACTCCTCGTCTGTGTATTCTGGCTCAAAACTATATGGTTCTGGATCTTGGTCTGATACACAGTAAAATTCCTCTGACAATTCCTCAAAGTCAGCCATGATCACGAGTCGCGTTCGCTACTAGCTAGTCTGTCACGTTTGTTTTGTTTACGGAACCATCAACAACAGGGCGTCTCGTGTGCTGCGCTAATCACTCCGCCCAAGTAGCTGTGCTCCTACGCCTAGTGAGAATATAGTTCCCAGTATTTATACGATTAAAAATGGTCTCTGTCTCATATAGCCTTGTTATTTGTACACGCTGTGACTATACAGATCACAACATGTAAATAGGAAAATGTTTGCATTATTTTGTCACTTATTGGGATTACTATGCTAACACTATCCATTTACATCCAGTCTTTGTGCTAAGCTAGGCTAGCGGTGGGTGCGTCAAATAACACTTACAGAACGCACAGAAATGAAAAAGGTATGTATGGACTTATCTAACTCTGGGGGATACTGTGAATAAGCTAAAGTCCCAAAAAGTCGGAGTGTTCCTTTAATGATAAAGGGAAAAAAGTGCTGTATTGTCTCCTATGCCCACAAGAGGGCGCAATGAGCAAATATAAACCAAATCAAGCATCGCATCTTTTATTCAAATGAAATGGCGTTCACTTTTTAAAGTGCATTAACTTTTGAAACAATTGTTCTTAAATAAAATATAATTTCCTTAGTTTGATGCACTATTGTAACCTAATTTTCCTTGCATGCACATTATGTAAGTGCATCAGTAACCTGAGAAAACACACAGCGTAATGAACTACATCAACACTTCCATTCAGAAACACTCACTTCTACTCACTACATCTACATATTGATCATCACAAACACCAGACGCTCAGATGTTTTTATCTTTTTATCTTTCAGCAAGCTTTTATCTATTTACTCATAAATATGATTCATCAAACATGTTTTTTCATGAACCAGTTTATTCATGAATCAACATTGTTTTTTTCAAAATAATGTTATTCGTGGATCAGAATAACTGAATCATCATATTTTTATCGATTAGTTTATTAAGTATTTCATAATAAAAAAAAATTATTCATGCATAAGTTTATTCATGATAAAGTATGTTTGATTAATAATAGGTCAATCTGGTAATGAATTAGTGTGTTTATTGACAAATCAGGTTGTTTATTTGTGCAAATTTGAATGTGCAGTTTGTTTTTAAATTCGACGAAATATTGGAAATTAAAATGTTCTTTGACAGCCCCGGAGTGTGTGCGTGATCTGCTCTCTCACCTTCCACTTGGATTTGGCAAAGTTCTTCTGCATCTGCTCACAGACGGACTGAATAATATTGTCATTGTGCGCCGTGTCTCCAATTATCCTGCATAAAGAGAACAATAGCTCACTTATTCATGAACCAGCATATTCCATATTCCATATACCATTCATACATTTATGAATCTGCATGTTTATTTATACATTTGTTTATTCATGAATAAGAATTATTATTCATCATGTGATTTCCATGAATCATGAATCAACATGCTTATTGCAAAATTAATGTTTATTCATGAATCTGTATATTTATTTATGAATCAGCATATTCCTATGCATTCGTTTATTTATGAAGTTTTTCATAAATAAACACTTGTCTGTTTATTCACACATAAGTACATTTATTCATGAATCAGCATGTTTGATTATTAATAAGTCAATATAGTAATGAATCAGAATATTTATTGATGAAGTAGGATGTATATTTGTTTAATCGTGATTTGCAGTTGTTTTTTTTTCATGATTCAATATGTTAATCATGTTTATTCGTGACTCAGTTCATCAGTCCACATATAAACAGGCTTTAGAACTGTACTTGGATTCTCCGAGGTGTTTCTCACCATGGATGACTGAGCGCTTGTTCAGTTGTGTAGCGTTTATTAGGGTTTTTCTCCAGCATGTGCCTAATAAAGTCCTTTGCTGCAGAAAACAGGACAAACCAGAATTATTCACAAAGATTTTCAATACATACTAACATTAAAGGTGCAGTGTGTAAGTTTTAGCGGCATCTAGTGGTGAGGTTGTGAACTGCACCCAACAGAAGTTACGGTGGCCGACAGGAAGTGATGTCGTCGTCTGAGACAGCAGAGAGTAGCCGGTTAAACAATGAGGTTTCTTTACAAAGATAGATTAAGAAATTAGGTTTACTTAATTATTCAGTAAAACAATATGCGAATATTATTGTGACTTGTTCATCATTGTGTCAGTGTTTTATTCACTGACTTTAGCTGAAGCTTCTTTACACGAAGAACAACATAGTGACGAAACGCGTTTGTCCGTTCAGGGCCACCGTAGAAACATGTCAATGTAAGCGGACCCGCGATGTGTGTAGAGAGAAATGGCTCATTCTAAGCTAATAAACACATAACGGTTCATTATGTAAGGTCTTTATACACCACTGAAAACATGTTTATGTTTATGATATTGCATTTCTGTCAACAGATCCTCCTAAATATTACACACTGCTCCTTTAACATACTAAGAATACATGCTGACATTTTAAAAAGAGACCAATGTTTGATGTTGTACTGCAGCTGATGGCCTACAGGTGGCAGTAATAACAGTGTGTGTAAAGTGTTTCAGACGCACCTGACTCAGAGATGTCGTCCCAGTATGGCGAGTGAAACGCATATTCTGCCTTCATGATCTTGGAGAAAAGGCGCGTTTCATTCTCCTCATAAAATGGCGGGTAGCCGCTCAACCTGAACAAACACATGAGGAGATCAGCGTTTGAGGAAAAACACACCTGACCGGATCTCAAGAGTGTGTGTAATGATGACGGCCGACTCACAGAATGTACGTTATGACGCCGATAGACCAGCAATCCACCGCTTTACTGTACGGTTTCTGAGCCAGAACTTCGGGAGCTGATGAGAATAATCACCATAATTAGAATAATAACCGTAATGAGAATCATCACTGTAATGAGAATCATCACCGAAATGAGAATCATCTCTGTAATGAGAATCATCACCGTAATGAGAATCATAACCGTAATGAGAATCATCACTGTAATGAGAATCATAACCGTAATGAGAAACATCACCGTAATGAGAATCATCACCGTAATGAGAATCATCACTGTAATGAGAATCATAACCGTAATGAGAATCATCACTGTAATGAGAATCATCACTGTAATGAGAATCATCACCGTAATGAGATTCATAACCGTAATAAGAATCATAACCGTAGTGAGAATCATAACCGTAATGAGAATCATCACCGAAATGAGAATCATAACCGTAATGAGAATCATAACCGTAATGAGAATTATCACCGTAATGAGAATCATAATGAGAATCATCACCGCAATGAGAATCATAATGAGAATCATCACCGTAATGAGAATCATCACCGTTATGAGAATCATCACCATTACAGGCAATCTAACAGCAGAAGTAAAAGCGTTCGTACCAACATATCCTGGCGTTCCACATGCCGTGGACATCACGCCGTGATCTGCCATCTTCGACAGACCGAAGTCACTGATCATGATCTTAGCGTTCTCCTCTGGACTGTAGTACAGCAGGTTCTCCGGCTACAGACGGATAAAACAGTGGACATTAATAACATTTAGGACCTATTACACCACTGATATTAGTTTTAGGCTCTACTGTAACAGGTTTTCCTGAAGCAGAGTTTCTTGTTTGCATGACATGTGGACTCAATAAATCCTTTTCTGAGCAATTCAGTACAATTTGTATCTTTTATTTAGAATACATACAAATGTAAATTACGTCTTTTAATTTGACAAAAGATTTAAAGCAAAGTTTTTGAAGAGTGCGCATGTGCGACTGTGCTCTAGTACGTAAGAACGAGACTATGATTTAACGATGTATGATTTATGATTTACGATGATTTAACGATGTATGATTTATGATTTACGATGATAACGATTTATGATTAAATCTGGAAATAAAGCAAAATAACTGAGAAAAATTAAAAATAGTCCTCAGATGCCATGTCTGTAATTTATAGTAAAACATCTAGCATTAATTTGATCTCAAACAGATTCATTAAAAGTATTTATTACTCCACCACCTGCGTGACGTCATTACCAATTTGCGACAGTACGTTTCGGGAAACAGTCGTGACTCGCTAGTTGATTTCTTCAACGATCCATCGTACTATAGTAGTGAAGCAGCGAGTTACGGCGTTGTACGGGAAACACGCCGCTGTTTAGTTCATGTCTCTATGAAGCCCCTCCTTCTGAAAAGCACACTGTGCTCTGATTGGTCGGTTGGAGCAGTGTGTTGTGATTGGTCGAGCGCTTAAGTGTGTTTGGGAAATGTCCCGCCTCTTACCATAACCGTCAGTTTAACACACTAGTAACGAACTCAACCAGGCCCCGCCCCTTTATTCTGCATATGAATTAATTAAATGAGGAATATTGTGACATGTTCGTTCTGGAAGAAACTCAAGACTACAATTGAGGCGTTTCAGGGAGATTATAGAAACAGTGACGCTTATATAGAGAATAACTGGAACTTTGCAGAACTTTCCATGAGAATTGAACGTGTAAAACGCATAATAGGTTGTCTTTAATTAAAACCTCGACAGAAGATGGATTAGAAGATCAAGCTCTCTCACCTTCAGGTCTCTGTGGACGATGCTGTTCTGGTGCAGGTAGGAAACGGCCTCCAGGACCTGTTTGATCACACGGCTGGCGTCTTTTTCCGTGAAAACACCCCGATCCAGAATACGGTCAAACAGCTCTCCGCCCGACACCCTTCACAGACACCCAGACATGTACGAGTTAATACACACGCTGAAAGACTGTTTGTGTGTATATTTTAGGCATTATCAAACACGTACAGCTCCATGACCAAGTAATAGTGTGTTCTCGTTTCGTAGAAATCTTCCAGTCCCACCACGTTATCATGCTTTATCCTGAAAGAGAGAGAGACTTCAGAATCCAGAACATGGTGTTTGGTGTTGGTCTGTAGTGTTGTGTCAGTAGTGTTAGGGGTTGGTGGTCTATGTGGAGTCAGGCGTGTTTGTGTTAATGGTCGTGATATTTGTGGTCTGTAGATTTTAATCTGTGATGTTTGCGTCTGTGAATAGGAATTTTCATTATAACTTTTAACCACAAGGTGGCGCTGCCCGGAAACTTCTTAAGTACTTTCAGGGCATGGTGCCGAAGACACATACCAAGTTTTGTAAAAAAACGCCAATGTTTGTAAAATATAGCATATTACGACCAAATTCAAAATGGCCAACACCCAAAATGGCCGATATGGGAAAATTGGGCATCGTTCGACTCGGCATGCTGCACCAGTGAGAGTTCTGTGATTTTTTGGGATTCAGCCTTGGCGTGTGTTATGACAACCATGACCTGAGGCTGCCTGCACAGTTTCGGCGTGGTGCCACCTAGTGGTCAGGAGATATAAAAGATGGCTCTTTTTGCTTATAACTTGTGAAAGATTTGGCCAAAAAAAATCACAAAACTTGAACAATACCAAATTTTCCCATATCAGCCATTTGGGGTGTCGGCCATTTTGAATTTTGTCGTAAAATGCTATATTTTACAAACATTGGCGTTTCTTTACAAAACTTGGTTTGTGTCTTCGACACCATGCCCTGATGGTGCTCAAAAAGTTTCCGGGCAGCGCCACCCTGTGGTCAAAAGGCTATAACAAAATTTCCAAAAATGCTAAAAACCTTTGACTAAATTAGCTTATTGTAATGAAACTGGTCTTAATAGATTCCTTGGGTCATGCTGAGAACATAGATACCAATTTTGTCAAATTTAGCCAAACTTCCTGTCCGCCATTTTAAAATTTTTCAAACTCCTCCAAGACCGTTGGTCCAATTTTCACCAAAATCAAATCGTATCATCTTCAAACAAAAAAGTTACAGATTTCGTGTCGGTAGGTGAAACTGTTTTCATATACTGCATCAACAAAGTTAATGGAATGATGCCAAAATGACTGTGATTGGGCTTGTGGTCTTTATATTAATGGCCTGTGATGTTTGCTGTATTGATGATATTGTTCTGTAGTCATTATGTAAATGGCCTGTATTGTTTATGGTCTGTAATCTTTGACCAGGATCTCTGATGATTATATTTGTTGTTTGTGTCTCGTTTCGTCTCGTACCTCTTCAGCACCTTGATCTCGTTCTCAAGGTTGGAGTGGTGCAGCTGTTTTTTCTTCACACACTTCAGGGCGTAGAAATTCCCAGTCTTTTTCTCTTTCACCAGGTAGACCTCAGAGAACGAGCCCCTGCAGAAACACATGAATGTTGAAGCCCCAGCGAGTGAGCTTGAGATCAGCACTAATCTCTCAGCACAAGGCACAGCTGTGTGTGTGTGTGTGTGTGTGTGTGTGTGTGTCCAGTTTGTTCATTAAAGACTTCAACTCACCTGGTCTATCTTAAATAACTGTCCTAGGACGAGGATTACTGAGCGTTACGTAAGAGACCCAGTACCGCCCCTAACGACTCATTACCCACAATGCATCTAATCCAGAACACCTTAGAAAACCCTTGCAACGGCCCAGAACAACACAGAAAGCACCTGGCAATGTCCTCATCATGTTTGTCACATTGTCAAACCATGTGTGTGTGAAAACACACTCCTACAGCAGAGATTATCACAGACTGAGATTGAGAACATGATGATCGAATGATTATTTGAAGTCAAATCTGTAATGCTTTAGTTTAAATCAATGCTGTAATCCACATGAATGTGTGCAGGAGCCAATTATGACACTCATTCTATACGTTATTAAATAATTCATAGATTATATAAGAATAATTCACGAATTAACAAGAAAATTTAACAAAGATTCGTCAGATCTAGTTCTCTTTTGGAGACAGATTTGTCCCTGTGTTGGTGTAGCTTCATAAACCCACTCACATTCACCGTCTCGGTAATCCTTTAATTAACTAGTGTCAGGATGTTCTCTGATGTCTGTGTCATTCCCCTGCTGATGAAGATTGACAGGTGTCAAAACAAGAGAGAGAGAGAGAGAGAGATGACTCACTAATGCTCACACGACCAACAAACTCCTGACAAGCATTTCTGAATATCAACTTACAAAACTCCACGCCTCATAATGACTCATAAAGCTTTATAACACTTCATAATGCTTCATAATGATTCATTAATTCTTCTCTATTCCTCAGTATGCCTTGCAAAGCTTTGAAACTCCTTATACTGTCTCGTACAGCTTCATAACGGCTTCTGGTGCATTAAAATGCAGATTATTTTGTAGTGCCTCATAATGCTTCAAAACATCTCATAACACTTCATACTGCTACATAAACTTTCATAAGATTTCATAATGTGTCGTGACGTGTCGCAGTGTTATAAAATGCTTCATAGCAACTCTTAACACTTCACAATACCTCACAATGGCTCAGTAATTTACAAAGCTACATAACCCCTTATAGATTCCTGTGAAGTTCCACAACTCTTCAACAACACTTCAAAAAGCTTCATAACAGTTTATAGTGGCTATAAAAGCTTCATAACAGTTTATAGTGGCTATAAAAGCTTCATAACAGTTTATAGTGGCTATAAAAGCTTCATAACAGTTTATAGTGGCTATAAAAGCTTCATAACATTTTTTAACACTTTGCAATGCTCCATAACAACTCATAAAGCTTCATAAAGCTTCATAACACTTCATAAAGATCCATATTACTTACACTGCCTCATAATAGTTCAGTTTACCATATGAAGCTTCCTAACACATTATAGTGCCCCATAAAGCATTATAACACTTCATAACAGCTCCTAACACTTCATAACTGTAAAAGTGCTTCATAAAGCTTCATAACATTTCGGAATGCTCTGTAATGACACGATTATAATTAAACCTGCTTTCATTCAAAACGCTTTAAAAAGTGTCATAAGAGCTTATATTGCCTCTTAAAGCTTCATAGCATTTTGCCCACTTTATAATTCTTCATAACACGTTAAAACGCCTCAGTAATGCCTTACAAAGTTTTCTAACACCTTATAGAGTCTCATACTGATTTATAACATTACATAAAGCTTCATATTCATAATACCTCAGCTTCATGAACCTTCACAAAGTGTCATAAGAGTTTATAGCGCCTCTTAAAGCTTCATAACATTGTAATGGTTCGTAAAGCTTCATAAATCTTTGCAATGCCTCATAATTGTTCATTATGACTTACAAAGCTTCCTAACTCCCCATAGTGCCCCATAAAGCTTCAAAACATCTTATACTGCTTCAGAAAGCTTCATAACCCCTCATAAGGACCTTTTACTTCACAATGCCTTGTAATAGTTCAGCACAGCCTTGCAAAGCTCATAATACTTCATAACATCTCATTATACTTCATAACTCTTCATTAAGTGTTATAAGAGCTTACTGTACATTGACTATTAAAGCTTCAAAACACCCAATAAAGCTTCATACCCCTTCATAAACTGTCATAAGAACTTACTGTATAATGACTTAAAGCATCATGGCATTTTGGCCCACTTTATAAGCCTTAATAACAACTCTTGAAGATTCATAAAACTTCACTACACTTGATGATGATTCATAATGGTTCAGTAAAGCCTCCAAACACCTTATAGTTCCACATTAATTTTTAAATATTTCATAACACTTCATAACCGTTCATAAACTGTTGTAAGAGCTTGAAATGCCTCTTAAAGCTTCATTACATTTCAGAACGCTTTGTAATAACTCATAACACTTCAAAAAGCTTCATCGTGCCTCATAATGCTTCATAACCCTTCATAAAGTGCCATAGGGGATAATAGTAAGGATGCACCAATATGAAAATTTTGGCCGATACCGATAACCGATGATTCTTTATATTTGAAAGCCGATAACCGATATGTTGGTCTATAAACTTAAAATCCAAATTTTTATAATATTTTTGAGAGCCTGATACAAAAATAAAAGTCTCACCATTAAAAGCCACGTCCAAAACGCACAATTATGACGTTCTCGTTATAATTTTATGAAGCCGATATGACAGACTTGCGCTGCTCATGTTGTACTTTACCATATTTTTATTTTTTTAAAGTGATTTCAATCATATTTCAAGCATTTTAAAACCATCATGTTGAACAGTGCGCATCTGAAGCGTCTCAACTGGAGGAAATAATACATTGTTTATCAGCTTTAATATATCGGCCACATTTTTTTATCGGGCCGATAACGAAAACATTCAAAATGAACCGATATCGGCCGATACCGATATATCATGCATCCCTAGATATTCCAACCTCTTAAAGCTTTATAACATTTCAGATTGCTCCGTAATGCGTCTTAAAACTTCAAAACGATGAATAATGCATGAAATAATATTCTGCATTAGTGCTAACCGGTTCCTCCAGGTGTTTCTCAATAGGATGAACGGCTTCATTGATAAAAATGTCCCCTGGTCCTCAATCCGTTAATCTGAGTCTCAGGCTCAGACGCATGTGTCTCCTCTGAGAAGTAAAGCTCCTGATCCTGTAATAGCGCTCGAGCTCGCAAAAACACCTTCAGCTGATTCCTGACTCAGGAAACTTCAGTGTCTCGTCATAAAATCACAGCGATCTCCGTGAAACGCTCCATACTTACGATCCCAGAACCTCCTTGAAGTCGAAGATCTCCTTGATGTTGTTGGTGATCTTCTTCCAGCTGCAGTTGATCTCCTTCCGACCCATCGCGGCTCGGGTTTCACAAACCGACTCCTGAAACACACACATCTGTCATATTAATCACAGAAACCATCACATGTTCATAATCTTCATCTTATTATATAAAGGTGGAGAAGGTCACGGCCGGTCACACTAATGAATCCCGGTGCGTTTCTGAGAAGAGTTTTGATCTCTGACCTCTGACCTCTCTATGTGGGTTAATGCATTTAATATCTGGAATCACTTTACTTTAAAGTTACAGTATGAACTTTCACTGAACAATGATTCTACAGCATTTATTAATCTTAACTAATAGTAATTGAAACATGTTCTAATGCATCATCAAATCAAATGTTGTATTTGTTACAAACATGAGCAAGCGATATTAAGTAAGTTATATTTTTACTAACAGTAAAACAAAGTCTAACGAATGCTTTAAAAATAGTTCATTTTAGCTAATGCATTAACACTTTAACTAATAAAGCGTCACTTAAACAACATTAACAAACATTATTACACGACATAATGTTAATTTGTTAACACACATTTGAATAGTTAAGAATAATTATTTATTTTCATATATGTTTATATGTGTTTATATAAATTTTGCGCATGCATATCATTTACATTTGTCTTTGTTATTTTAATGTCGTTCTCTTTAGCGTTTAACATGTCAAAATATTCACAACAGTTGAAATACCGAGTTTAGAATAAACAGAAATATGATCACGTGTGAGTTCTCAGAGACATGATAATTCATATAAAAAGAAGAAGCCAGTCTTACCGGAGTGATGATGAGGATGAGGATGAGGAGACGCAGTTGTTGAGCATCTACCTGAACTCTCACGCGCTCGCTTCAGCTTCATGAGCGCGCGGGGGGGGCGGGGCCGAGGCGAGTGACGTCACCCGCGATCACCTGACAGCCAATCACAATAACCTTCCTGTTTTGTTGTTTAAAGCATTAATAAAACTTTTTTTTTTTTAAATCACAATAACCTTCCCCTGCAAATAATGCGTTTCAAATCAAGTGGCAAATGACGTTAAATATGCTGCCTTGTACTTTAATGGTGAAGGGAAAGTTTTATTAGTTTTGGTGTAAGTTGGGGAATAACTTGGAAATAATGTAGCCTATAGTATATACAGCAATGCAAATGTTGTTCAAAAGAATATATTTTCTTTCAAAACAATATGTAAACAGGCAGCTTTAATTACATGTTGGTGGTTTAGAACATGTGCTTGCGATGTGTGCAGCTTGTAATTGAGCACTGCTGACACGCGCGCGCGTGTGTGTGTGTGTGTGTGTGTGTGTGTGGACTCGCCTGGGTGAACAGGTGCGCACTGTATCATTTCAGTGAGTGTCTTATAATCTAATATAGTTTTTGTATCATGCTTGAGTTCATTCTGCTTATCAGCACCGTGTGTGTATAATCACATGCATAATATCTGCTGATAATATGATTATATGCTCTAAAGTGAGACATACTGACCCTAGAGTTGCTGAACACACGAATCTCCATGAGTTGCAGTCTCATGTTTAATCACATCGAGTCTCGAGTCTCTGCACATGTTCAGTCCGTGAGCGTGACGTCACAGCACGTCATTTCACACATCACATCATAATTCAGTTACAACGATTACACATAATCATCCGAGATTATATTACATAATATTATAATTACATAATATTAAAACGTATTTATTGCCATATAAATTACACACAAACCACACATATAAATGATTATATATTTTTTAATTATAAATAAATGTATTAATTTATTTTTGATGCATACCAATACAATGACCTAATGCGATATACTGATAAATAGAACGTAAATTAATAAATGTGAATTAATTGTAATTCTTTCGATACTTTGTTTACAAAATATATGAAATAATTATTTTATAAACAAACAATATAACATAATATATTAATAATTTCATTATTTTATGTCATGCACATTGTTTTTCAAAGTCAAAAAAGTTGATTATAAAATCACCTTTACAAATAATCCTTTATAAAACCATTCAATCAAAAAAGTTGTAAATATTTTATTCTATAGATGATGATCTGCATCTTTTTCTACAGTAGATGTTCGTTTAAGAACATGTTCAGCTCCTCTGAGCTGCTTTAATCCGGTTAAAATGACCTGAGCAGAAAATTAAGAGCACTTCCTGACCTTGCTTCTCATTCTGAGATGTGATTGGCTGAGCAGAAGAATGTGGGCGGGGTTAAGATGCCCTGAAATTCCCAGGACAGGAAACAGGAGTTTATTAGCAAACGTCTGTACGAGTTTGTATAACTTCAGCAGAATGAAGAAGAAAGTTTAATCTCATCCAGACCAGGCTTATTTGACGCCTCTATTAAACTGCTTTAATGAATATTAATGTCTTTCACGCATTCATTACCATTACTAACAATCCAAATGAAAGCAGCATGAAATGAGCAGCACCTGGTGATGAATCAGTCGATCTGAAGCTTCTCAATGAACTTGAATACTGTTAATTAGAGTCATTAATCTGTTGCCATGGCTTTGCACCTGTTTCAGGAGAAAGGAGGACATTCAGTTGAAATAAACAAGAATATTTAATGCCAACCTGTTTGTGTTGTGTTCAGGACACACGAGCAGCCACATTCACAGGGATTAAAGTGAATTTAACTCTATAATCCAGTTACGTTCATCTGAGGTCTATGAGTGAATGAGTGAGCTTGACTCACTAGCGCCACCTGGTGGAAACCCAAAATCAATGACACTCATCTCGTTAAAAAAAAAATTAGGACCACAATGGAAATAAGTTAATGCAACTTCATTGTGTTATCCTTTAATGTTGTATTGCTACTTTTTATGTCAAATAAACTCAAACTCAAACTCAATTCAAGCCACCAAAAACAGAAACAGTCATGATTCAGTTACGACAGAGTGTTTATTCAAACCTAAACTAGTCCTTTAAGATCTAATAACAACACTAAACCATCAGTGATTTATACAAACACTCACGAATACATATAAAAGAGTCGCCATCAGCATTATCAGACCGAACACGAGCGAAATCGTTCTGACGATCCATCCGTATGGAAACCTCCAGGACACCAGGGGGCGCCGATGTGCAACGAGACACCTGCAAACATATCACATGTCAGTGGTCTGAATTATGCGCATAAATTAAGATGAACATGACTGTAAACGCACAGTTCAGGGTTCTCCTCCCCTCGTTCTGACTCCTCCCCTCGTTCTGACTCCTCCTCTAGTTCTGACTCCTCCCCCTCACATGAACTTTCTTTGGGTTTGATTGGAGAATAACGACGGCGATGGCACATTTGCGTCACACTGTCGAAGACAAAGATCGTCACAAAGGGTCATTTTTTTTAAATTGAGATTTGAAAGCTGAATAAATAAGCTTTCCTTTGATGTATGGTTTGTTAGGATAAGACTATATTTGGCTGAGATACTACCATCTGAAAATCTGAGGGTGCAAAAAAATCTAAACATTGAGAAAATCGCCTCTAAAGTTGTGCATTTATGTTGGCGATTGTGCTGCATCCACTCACAAAAACATTTTTTTATATATTTACGGTAGGATATTTACAAAATATCTTCATGGAACATGATCTTTACTTAATGTCCGAATGATTTTTGGCATAAAAGAAAAATCTATAATTTTGACCCATACAGTTTATCGTTGGCTATTGCCACAAATATACCCGTGCGACTCGAGGTCCAGGGTCACATGTCACGCGTTTTACCTTTGAAACGTGCTGCTGTCACTGTCTTCGTACTGGTTTAGACTGTTCACAGGAGAATCTGCTGGAACTACTTCCTGTCTGAGAGACGCACACAGGAAACAGTCATATTTTCGGGTTAAATAAAGTTTAAGACAGTCTAGTCTAGTTTTACCTCCTGTCTGCTTGCGTATCAGGCTTTGCGTTCGCACTGGTTTTGCAGTTCTCCAGAAACGAAGCCTCTAGATGCTTCAACTGCAGCGATAAAAAATCTTGTAAAAACCTCCAGACAATCAAACCAGAAGCAAACGCTGCAATATGATCCAGAAACATACCTCAGATTGAGTCGGGAGTAATGTGATGCTTACCCTGCGGCGTATTGGCTATGGTTAAACACATTTCATAATAATACAAGACAAATGTTAATTACAGCTCATAGTCATTACATCTATCAAGCTCCAAATAACATAAAAGACGTTTGGTCACTAGTAGAGTGGCATAAACCTACAAAAAGGGGTTCGTGATGACATGAAGGTGAGTAGATCATTAGTTTACATGTATTTAGTCAGGTGAACTCGCTCTTTAAATATGCAAAGTAAGATCTAGAGATATGCATGAGTCACTGATTTGGTCTAATAGTTCAATCATGGTCAGTTACCTGTTGTGATGAATGTCTGAACAGGTCCCGGTCATCTGTTTGAAGAAAACTCTGATTATGTAAGATTACAGGTTTATTTACCCTCCAGGCCACTAGGGGGCAGCACTGAACCCAGTTTTCAAAAGTTTGCATTTTCAGGCACCCAAAACGCTGTTCTCGTGTAAATGAACGGCCAAAACGCATACAAAGTTTTACATTTTAAGTTGAAAACAGTGTTGTGTAAACAGCCCCTAAGACTACAGGTTTATTTACCCTCCAGGCCACTAGGGGGCAGCACTGAACCCCGTTTTTAAAAGTTGTCGTCGTGTAACGCCGTTGTCGTGTAAATGAACAGCCAAAGCACATAAAAAGTTTTACGTCTTTAGTTGAAAACGGTGTTGTGTAAGCAGCCCCTACAGGTTTATTTACCCTCCAGGCCACTAGGGGGCAGCACTGAAACCCGTTTTCAAAAGTTTGCGTTTTCAGGCACCTAAAACGGCGTTGTCGTGTCAATGAACGGCCCAAAAAAGTTTTACGTCTTTAGTTGAAAATGGTGTTGAGTAAGCGGCCCCTACAGGTTTATTCATCCTCCAGGCCACTAGGGGGCAGCACTGAAACCCGTTTTCAAAAGTTTGCGTTTTCAGGCACCTAAAACGGCGTTGTCGTGTCAATGAACGGCCAAAAAAAGTTTTACGTCTTTAGTTGAAAATGGTGTTGTGTAAGCAGCCCCTACAGGTTTATTTCTCCTCCAGGCCACTAGGGGGCAGCACTGACCTGTGGAGTCGCTGTGTAATCGACGATTCCTCCTCTGCAGAATCTTCCTGGCCTCCAGCATCTCCTCGCTCTCTGAAGCGTGACGTCTCTTGAGATGCTCCACGTGAACCGACATCATCTCCACGGCGTGACTGACACGCGCTTCCTGATGCGCAGACGTGGTTATGAGAAGGTTTATGAACGGTCTATGCGGGTTTTGTGATGTGAAGTACCTGGTGTGCGGCTCCAAGCATCTCTGCTGTCTTCACAACATTGTCCACATTGCTCTCCAGCATCTGCAGGCTGTTCTTCATCTGTTCCACCATCTCTCTGCTATCCACATCTGGAAGACGCTCATACAACGCCTGCAGGACAGCACAAACCCTCAAAACGTGTAGGGAAGCACTTTTTGAGTACCAACATTTTTGCAATTTTTGGGGACAGGATTTTTCTCCATATTTTGCAAGTTAGCAATTATGATGATAAGTGTGTTCATTAATTATTAGGATCGTAGTTGATCCGAACTGTGAGCAGTGTCAGTCACTGAACTAGCCCCGCCCACTTGTACTTTGACCACACCCACTCTCCCATAAACCCCGCCCCCTAAAGACACAACAGCACGGATCAGCTGACCCACGCTTCGGCACGCATGAGATTCGTGGACTAACTGCTAAGTTTAACCATCATAGAGTGAACGTTTATCATTTGGACGTGTTTTGTCTTGCCAAGTTACACATTCAAACGATTTTAAACGCAGAAGAAGAGGCGAAAGGCACCGAATTGATTCCTCTTTCGCGCTTACTTGCGCTTGAACGGACACATACACACAAAATTACGTTATTTGAGGGGACGGCCATTTGTAGTGGTTTTTGAAACCATAGTGGACGTTATTGAGTGCACTCATTCAATCCCACAATGCACCGCAATAATGAGTGTACAACTGATGTATGTTCAACGGCTAGAGAATACCCATAATGCACTGTGAGAGATTTCACTAGATTTGTAATGAGACGCTTTGGTAAACTAGATATCTGCCTAAATAAAAGCTCGACTGCCTTTTTCGTTAAAATAAAAGTTCACGGGGTTCATTTCTATACCTTTATGTGTGGAAATTAGGACAAAAGTTATGAAAGTTTAATTTATTTTTCAGTGCATTTGTTTTACAATATATGGAAGCTTTTTTACGCCTTTTTTAAAAAACTTTTTATCTCCCAATTCTGACTTTTTTCTCACAATTGCTTGTTATAAAGTCACAATTGCGAGTTACAACGTCAGAATTGTGATATAAAGTCAGAATTGTGATATAAAGTCAGAATTGCGAGATATAAAGTCGCAATTGCGAGTTATAAAATCAGAATTGCATGATATAAAGTCATAATTGCGCGATATAAAGTCAAAATTGCGAGTTATAAAGTAAGAATTGCGAGATATAAAGTCCCAATTGCGAGTTATAAAGTCAGAATTGCATGATATAAATTCAGGAGTGCGTGATATAAAGTCATAAATGCGAGTTATAAAGTCATAATTGCGTGATATAAAGTCAGAATTGCGTGATATAAAGTCGCAATTGCGATTTATAAAGTCATAATTGCGTGATATAAAGTCGCAATTGCGAGATATAAAGTCAGAATTGCATGATATAAATTCAGAATTGTGTGATATAAAGTCATAATTGCGTGATATAAAGTCGCAATTGCAAGTTATAAAGTCATAATTGCGTGATATAAAGTCATAATTGCGCGATATAAAGTCATAATTGCGAGTTATAAAGTCATAATTGCGTGATATAAAGTCATAATTGCGTGATATAAAGTCATAATTGCGCGATATAAAGTAAGAATTGAGTGATATAAAGTCAGAATTGTGTTATAAATTCAGAATTGCGAGTTATAAAGTCAGAATTGCGAGATATAAATGCAATTGTGAGATTATCTTTTAAAATGTTTTATTCTGTGTTGGAAACAAGCTTCCATATATTATTGTCATATGAATTAATAATTATATTAGTAGTAGTATGTAGTGTAATGTAGACTGAGACACTATATCACAACTAAAAAGAGGTTTGAGTCCCTGTTAAAGTGACTGACGTTGTTCAAGTTGCACACTGAATATGGTTTGGAGCTCTTAATTTTAAACTCTCAACGTGCGCCAGATTTATGAATTTAACTTGATCACTGTACCCAGAATGCCCTCGCGACGCTCAGCAGAGTCTCAGGTGTGTGTTCTGCTGTACCTGTAGCATCTCTCTGGTGTGCAGCAGTTCTCTCTGCAGATTCTCCTCCGCGACGACACGCTCGTGACGCTCCGCTTGAAGCCGCTGCGTTAGCGTGTACTGGTCACAGCGAAACCCCAGTGCAAACTGGGTAAACGCGCTCTGTGTGTGTGTTCACAGGTGTTAGTGACGTCTGGGGATGTTATATCTAACACACACTCTCTCTGAGAGAGACTCACCTCGACCTCGTCCTCCGTCATCTCCACACTGCTGTAAGAAACATGTCCAGTTAGCGTTAGTATTAGCAGCCTGATACTGTGAGTTTGTTTCAGTGGGTCTTTATTACTTGAGATCAGGAATCGGATACTTGTTATAAAATTGTAATGTCGATTCCTCTTATCGATTCCTTTGTGAGCATTTCAATATGACTTTTGAACCATTGAAGCGAGAGACTCTGTTTTCTGTGTTCATGTGTATCAGTGTAGTGGATCCAGCAGCTCTTAAAGTGACAGCAGCCTAATATTCCTAATATAACATATATATATGGCGTCTCTATAATAACACTAATATTCCCGCTCTATAATAACACTAATATTCCTGCTCTATAATAACACTAATATTCCCGCTCTATAATAACACTAATATTCCTAATATAACATATAATATATATATGCCGTCTCTATAATAACACTAATATTCCCGCTCTATAATAACACTAATATTCCTGCTCTATAATAACACTAATATTCCCGCTCTATAATAACACTAATATTCCCGCTCTATAATAACACTAATATTCCTGCCGTCTCTATAATAACACTAATATTCCCGCTCTATAATAACACTAATATTCCCGCTCTATAATAACACTAATATTCCCGCTCTATAATAACACTAATATTCCCGCTCTATAATAACACTAATATTCCTGCTCTATAATAACACTAATATTCCCGCTCTATAATAACACTAATATTCCTGCTCTATAATAACACTAATATTCCTGCTCTATAATAACACTAATATTCCTGCTCTATAATAACACTAATATTCCCGCTCTATAATAACACTAATATTCCCGCTCTATAATAACACTAATATTCCCGCTCTATAATAACACTAATATTCCCGCTCTATAGTAACTCTAATATTCCTGCCGTCTCTATAATAACACTAATATTCCCGCTCTATAATAACACTAATATTCCCGCTCTATAATAACACTAATATTCCTGCTCTATAATAACACTAATATTCCTGCTCTATAATAACACTAATATTCCTGCTCTATAATAACACTAATATTCCCGCTCTATAATAACACTAATATTCCTGCTCTATAATAACTCTAATATTCCCGCTCTATAATAACACTAATATTCCCGCTCTATAATAACACTAATATTCCCGCTCTATAATAACACTAATATTCCCGCTCTATAATAACACTAATATTCCCGCTCTATAATAACACTAATATTCCTAATATAACATATAATATATATATGCCATCTCTATAATAACACTAATATTCCCGCTCTATAATAACACTAATATTCCTGCTCTATAACGCTAATATTCCCGCTCTATAATAACACTAATATTCCCGCTCTATAATAACACTAATATTCCCGCTCTATAATAACGCTAATATTCCCGCTCTATAATAACGCTAATATTCCCGCTCTATAATAACGCTAATATTCCCGCTCTATAATAACACTAATATTCCCGCTCTATAATAACACTAATATTCCCGCTCTATAATAACGCTAATATTCCCGCTCTATAATAACGCTAATATTCCCGCTCTATAATAACACTAATATTCCTGCCGTCTCTATAATAACACTAATATTCCCGCTCAATAATAACTCTAATATTCCCGCTCTATAATAACACTAATATTCCCGCTCTATAATAACACTAATATTCCTGCTGTCTCTATAATAACACTAATATTCCCGCTCTATAATAACACTAATATTCCCGCTCTATAATAACTCTAATATTCCTTTATAATAACACTAATATTCCCGCTCTATAATAACACTAATATTCCCGCTCTATAATAACACTAATATTCCCGCTCTATAATAACACTAATATTCCTCTCTATAATAACACTAATATTCCCGCTCTATAATAACACTAATATTCCTGCTCTATAATAAACGCTAATATTCCCGCTCTATAATAACACTAATATTCCCGCTCTATAATAACACTAATATTCCTGCTCTATAATAACACTAATATTCCCGCTCTATAATAACACTAATATTCCCGCTCTATAGTAACTCTAATATTCCTGCCGTCTCTATAATAACACTAATATTCCCGCTCTATAATAACGCTAATATTCCCGCTCTATAATAACGCTAATATTCCCGCTCTATAATAACGCTAATATTCCCGCTCTATAATAACGCTAATATTCCCGCTCTATAATAACACTAATATTCCCGCTCTATAATAACACTAATATTCCCGCTCTATAATAACGCTAATATTCCCGCTCTATAATAACGCTAATATTCCCGCTCTATAATAACACTAATATTCCTGCCGTCTCTATATTAACACTAATATTCCCGCTCAATAATAACTCTAATATTCCCGCTCTATAATAACACTAATATTCCCGCTCTATAATAACACTAATATTCCCGCTCTATAATAACACTAATATTCCTGCCGTCTCTATAATAACACTAATATTCCCGCTCTATAATAACACTAATATTCCCGCTCTATAATTACTCTAATATTCCTTTATAATAACTCTAATATTCCCGCTCTATAATAACACTAATATTCCCGCTCTATAATAACACTAATATTCCCGCTCTATAATAACACTAATATTCCCGCTCTATAATAACACTAATATTCCTGCTCTATAATAACACTAATATTCCCGCTCTATAATAACACTAATATTGCCGCTCTATAGTAACTCTAATATTCCCGCTCTATAATAACACTAATATTCCTGCCGTCTCTATAATAACACTAATATTCCCGCTCTATAATAACACTAATATTCCCGCTCTATAATAACACTAATATTCCTGCTCTATAATAACACTAATATTCCCGCTCTATAATAACACTAATATTCCTGCCGTCTCTATAATAACACTAATATTCCTGCTCTATAATAACGCCAATATTCCTGATCTATAATAACACCAATATTCCTGATCTATAATAACACTAATATTCCCGCTCTATAGTAACTCTAATATTCCTGCCGTCTCTATAATAACACTAATATTCCCGCTCTATAATAACACTAATATTCCCGCTCTATAATAACACTAATATTCCCGCTCTATAATAACACTAATATTCCTGCTCTATAATAACATTAATATTCCTGCTCTATAATAACACTAATATTCCCGCTCTATGGTAACTCTAATATTCCTGCCGTCTCTATAATAACACTAATATTCCCGCTCTATAATAACACTAATATTCCCGCTCTATAATAACGCTAATATTCCCGCTCTATAATAACACTAATATTCCCGCTCTATAATAACACTAATATTCCCGCTCTATAATAACACTAATATTCCTGCTCTATAATAACACTAATATTCCCGCTCTATAATAAACGCTAATATTCCCGCTCTATAATAACACTAATATTCCCGCTCTATAATAACACTAATATTCCTGCTCTATAATAACGCTAATATTCCCACTCTATAATAACACTAATATTCCCGCTCTATAATAACACTAATATTCCCGCTCTATAATAACGCTAATATTCCCGCTCTATAATAACATTAATATTCCCGCTCTATAATAACACTAATATTCCCGCTCTATAATAACGCTAATATTCCCGCTCTATAATAACACTAATATTCCCGCTCTATAATAACACTAATATTCCCGCTCTATAATAACACTAATATTCCCGCTCTATAATAACACTAATATTCCTGCTCTATAATAACACTAATATTCCCTCTCTATAACAACACTAATATTCCCGCTCTATAATAACACTAATATTCCTGCTCTATAATAACACTAATATTCCCTCTCTATAACAACACTAATATTCCCGCTCTATAATAACACTAATATTCCTGCTCTATAATAACACTAATATTCCCGCTCTATAATAAGGCTAATATTCCGGCTCTATAATAACACTAATATTCCTCTCTATTATAACACTAATATTCCCGCTCTATAATAACACTAATATTCCTCTCTATAATAACACTAATATTCCCGCTCTATAATAACACTAATATTCCCGCTCTATAATAACTCTAATATTCCCGCTCTATAATAACTCTAATATTCCCGCTCTATAATAACACTAATATTCCCGCTCTATAATAACACTAATCAAACAACAGAAGACAAAGAGAAAATTCGTTCTTCACTGAATAACTTTTGTAACTATATTTGTAATGTATATTTTATTTACAAAGTTCAGTGTTATTGTACATTTGATTGCAGTTTCTGAACCTGCAAATCTTAAAAGTCTGTTTATTTCAATCGTATCTTTGTTCAGTTGTAACTTTTTTTGCGATTGCGAATTTTTTACTTTTTTTTTTTAATTACTGAGTGTTTATTGTCTTTAATAATGCCTGAAGTTTATATTAGTTGGGCTAGTTGTTCTTCTATGGTGTTTTTAAACCACAAGCAAACGATGCTTGTGTAAGTGTTCTTTATACTGATGATTTCTGTTCATGATATATTTAGATACAATTACATGTTATAAGACTAAATGTGAATGAAAAAAAAAATTCTTATTGGAATCGAAAAGAATCGGAATCGATAAGCAGAATCGAAATTGGAATCGTTAAAATGTAACCCCAACCCATAGTCTTTACCTCTTTAATCCCAGTCTGTCCATGATGGATAGATTCTCCCAGGAAGCCTCCAGCAGCTTCTTTGAGTTTGGATCTGTTTAATGTGGCCAAACCCAACTCAAGTTACTGTTTATCTCAATATATTAGAGTCCAAAACTGGTACTTTGTTTAAAACTAAAACTAAAACTAAAGCTGTGTGTGTGTGTGTGTGTGTGTGTGTGTGTGTGTGTGTGTGTGTGTGTCGTACCGTCATCACTGTCGTCACTGTCTCCCAGTATCCCAGTATAATCATACAGGCCTGATTTATTATTCATCTGCTGATAAAACACACTGACAGAAAGCAAGAAAACACAATGTAATTAGAGTTTCTTCCTACCGTTTGTATCGTGTCCGTTCAGAGATAAAGAGTCAATCGTAATCTTCTTAGCGCTTAGCTAACGACAGGAGGAAGCGGGTGTTAGCCTGGAAATCACTCATAAATCATCACACAAACATATATAAATGACATAATATTAATAAAAGTCAAATAGAGACCATCACCAAATTACTGCAGAGAAAAATAATAAATAAATAAATAAATAAATAAATGTAATTTTTTTTACTAAAACAGTTTTTTAATGATATTTAATTTTGTATGTTATTGTTTTTAATATCCCGGTTGTGAAACCATAGGAAAGCAAAATACAGGATTTAATTCCACATTTGACCACAAGAGGACGTGAAGAACTGAATTACTGAGAGCTCAAGTACTTGCAAAACTTAAAAACAATCAAGCTAGCAAATGATATTAATAATAATAAGAAAAGAAAAAAAACTCCCGACAACCTTAAAGAAATCTTCTCAGGGTAATTCAGTGACACGTTTATGAATGTGTTTGGTTTCGTAACAGCACATTCAACATTCCTCTCGGCCGCATGATCCGCGCGCTGATCCGCCTAATCTGAGCTAGGCAGATTTCAGCATCTCGTGTGACCAAATCCTGTTCAAACACTTAAACCCTTTTGTTTTAGTCAGCGGGAGACCAGCAGACAGAGAAACCACTGAATCCGGACTGCAGTCAGAGCTACCGGGAACCTGCGCAGAACACACACACACACACACACACACACACACACACACACATACACACACACACACACACACACACACACACACACACACACACACACACACACACAAACCCGACCCCTAAACCTACCCATCACACACACACACACACACACACACACACACACACACACACACACACACACACACAAACCCGACGCCTAAACCTACCCATCACACACACACACACACACACACACACACACACACACACACACACACACACACACACACACACACACACACACAAACACACACAAACCCGACCCCTAAACCTACCAATCACACACACACACACTCTCTCTCTCTCTCTCTTTCTCTCTCTCTCTCTCACACACACACACAATGGAGAGAGGGCGAGTTATGCTGCCTGGGGCCACATTGTTCATACAACATCTGCAGAGCACATTCACGTGCACACACGCACACACACACACTTAAAACAAAAGTCATACACAAACAATCACTCATAACGATAATAATAATCAGGTTCAGACGGGGTTGTGTTATCCTGTGACCCACATGATTGTTCTGTTCCTTATGCATTTACATAGTGACCTTGAAGAGAGGAAACAACTCAAACCGAACGAGGGGTCACGACCTCCAGCTGAGGGGGAAACAAACGCACTGTAACGGAGGAAACATACGTAACGTCCAGGAAAACAGAAGAGCACAACTCAGAGGAAGAGCACGTACCTTCGGAAACCTTTCACTGACTCTCACGCCCTGCGATTCATCACGACTCTTAAATCACACAGTGAGCCTCAGAAACATCTCACTGAGCATCTGAACCTCGGAAACACCTCAGAGACGAAAGTGAAAAACACCCCGATGATCTCGTAAAACAGTGATCTTCTAAAACACCCTCCGAAACCCCGAAACACCTAGATTACTCCCGAATTACATAACCCTCAAAACACCCAAATGACCCCTTAAAACACCCAGTGATCTTCAAAAATGTCACCCAGATTAATCCCTAAATACTTAAGAACCCTTAAAAACTCCCCAATGATCCCCTGAAATACACAGTGACTCTCAAAAACACCCCAATTGTCTCATAAAACACCCAGTGATCTTCAAAAACGCCCACTCAGACTCGAAACACTCACATTACTTAATTACCCTAAAAACACCCCAATGACCCCCTAAAACACCAGTGACCCTCAAAACACCCCAATGACCCCCTAAGACACCCAGTGACCCTCAAAACACCCAATGACCCTCTAAGACACCCAGTGACCCTCAAAACACTCCAATGACCCTCTAAGACACCCAGTGACCCCCTAAGACACCCAGTGACCCTCAAAACACCCCAATGACCCCCTAAAACACCAGTGACCCTCAAAACACCCCAATGACCCCCTAAGACACCCAGTGACCCTCAAAACACCCAATGACCCTCTAAGACACCCAGTGACCCTCAAAACACTCCAATGACCCTCTAAGACACCCAGTGACCCCCTAAGACACCCAGTGACCCTCAAAACACCCCAATGACCCCCTAAGACACCTTGTGACCCTCAAAACACCCCAATGACCCTCTAAGACACCCAGTGACCCTCAAAACACCCCAATGACCCCATAAGACACCCAGTGACCCTCAAAACACCCCAGTGACCACTATCAGTGACCCTCAAAACACCCCAATGACCCTCTAAGACACCCAATGACCCTCAAAACACCCCAATGACCCCCTAAGACACCAATGACCCTCAAAACACCCCAATGACCCCTACCAGTGACCATCAAAACACCCCAGTGACCCCCTAAAACACCAGTGACCCTCAAAAACACCCACCAAAACTCAAACACTCAAATTACTCCCTAAATACACAACGACCCTCAAAACCTCCTTAATGATCTACTATAAGATATAAATACACAGTGACTCTCAAAAACACCCCAATGATCTTATAAAACACCCAGTGATCTTCAAAAACGCCCACTAAAACTCAAAACACTCACATTACTTTATACCCTCAAAACTCCTCAGTGATTCCCTAAAACACCAGTGACCCTCAAAAACACCCACCAAAACTCAAACACCCAGATTACTCCCTAAATACATAACGACCCTCAAAACCTCCTCAATGATCTACTATAACACCAAGTGATCTTCAAAAACGCCCACAAAAACTCAAAACACTCACATTACTTAATGACCCTCAAAACACATCAATGACCCCCTAAAACACCTAGTGACCCTCAAAACACATCAATGACCCCCTAAAACACCTAGTGACCCTCAAAACACACCAATGATCCCCGAAAACACCTAGTGACCCTTCAAAACACCCCAATGACCCCCTAAGACACCAGTGACCCTCAAAACACCCCAATGATCCCCTAAAACACCAGTGACGCTCTAAAGCACCCACCGAAACTCAAACACCCAGATTATTCCCTAAATACATTACGACCCTCAGAAACACCCCAATGATCTACTATAACACCCAGTAATCTTCAAAAACGCCCACCAAAACTCAAAACACTCACATTACTTAATGACCCTCAAAACACATCAATGATCCCCTAAAACACCTAGTGACCCTCAAAACACATCAATGATCCCCTAAAACACCAGTGACCCTCAAAACACCCCAAAGACCCCCTAAAACACCTAGTGTCCCTCAAAACACCCCAATGACCCCCTAAGACACCAGTGACCCTCAGAAATGCCCAGAAACTCCTAAACACTTAGATAACTACCTAAATACTTAATGCCCACCAAGCACCCATAGGCTGTACACAAGGCTAGTCAGAACACAAATGGCCCCATAAAGTACCCCGAACACCCTAAATACCCACTAACCTTCGATAATAACCAGAACACAACTGACTAACTAATACACTGTTGACAACCCACTGACGCCCTAAAAATACTTATTGACCACCCCAAACAACCAGTGTACCTATAAAACCACCACAATGAAACCTTAAAATAAGTCTCATAATCATCGTACATGCACTCAAATCAGAGATCAACCTGACCGTCAAAAATCTCACATTAGGCTACTCGGAACTCTTAAGCATCCTAAATGTCACCATAAATACCCACTGACCTTCAAAAATACCCTGTAAATAACTAACAACTAAGACACCCTTCGGACCCTGCAAAACACCCCAATGACACCCTAAAAGTATGCAAAAATATTGACCCTAAAAAAAAATCAAAAACGCTGATCTTCAAATACACCTCACAGTCACATCAAGCTTTGAATACAACTTACCCTCCACAGGACCCTAAATCACGCCCTAAACACCCACTTATCCTCAAAAATAGCACAGACCTGACCATCCACATAAAAAAGACCACAATGAACACTTAAAATACTCAGCAACACTAAATCAACAACAACAACCTACATACACTCAATCTGACCCTCAAAAACACCCCAATCTCACATTAGGCTATTTAGAAATCATAAGGAACCCTAAATGACACCCTCAAACACCATAAAACACTTTATTATACTAAAAACTAGACTTACTATTGAAAATATAAGCCACTGATCCTCCAAAACACCCCAGTGACGCCCTAAAATTCCCACAAGCTATCAAAAATGTCAAAAACACCCAACAATCTCCTAAAACACTCACTGACTCAAAAACACAGCCATCTCACATTAGGCTACTCAGAACACAACTGGCACTCTTAAGCACCCCAAATGACACCCTAAATACACACAGAGCTTCAGAAATACCAGTAGACCCAACAAAACACCCCAATCTCACATTAGGCTATTTAGAAATCATAAGGCACCCTAAATGACACCCTAAAACACCATAAAACACATATTATACAGATGACCACTAAAAACACCACACTGATCATTGAAAATACACCAGTAATCCTCCTAAACACACCCCAATTACACCCTAAAATTCCCACAAACCCCCCAAAATAACCACTGATGTCAAAAACACCCAACAGTCTCCTAAACACTCATTGACTTTCAAAAACACCCCTTACAAACACACACACACACACACACACACACACACACACACCAAAATACCCTGATGACGCCCTAAAACATCCACTTACCTCATCAATAATCCAGTGACCCCTGTGTGAGCATAAGAGATGTTCATTTGGTTAGCAAAATCATTTATGAAACAGCCCAGAAGATCAGTCTGTGAGGTTTTACCCTGTAGTTTTATTCAGATGTTTTACAAAAGCCTGTAGAAAACATCACCCTGCAACAGTTCAGTCAGTTCTTGTCCACATCGTTCACATAACCAGGAAACAAAGGCCCCTCGGACAGGAAGACTCGCGCACATTTCACCGGCACTCGTTTCCGGGTCAGAACGCACAGATTCACAGCATGTCATGTCTACATGAGCCAGTTAGCAGCACCAATATGACACCAATGAAATGAAATCAGACTGAGGCCTAAAATGCGCTTAAGGTCAAAGGTCACAGCGATATATGACGTGTTGTTGATCGTAACCTCTGATTCGGGAAACTAACTAATAAAGCGTAATTAAATAATATTTATATAAACTCTGGAGTCAGATATTCAATCACTGATCTGAACTCTGATATATAAATGTGATCACAGTATCATTTCTTAGAAACACAAACATAAACAATTAAAAAAAACGGAAAGTTTGAGGTTTTAAAAGTTGTAATAATGTTCGGTCAGTTCAACCAGCTGGTCTTAGCTAGTCTCATAGCTGGTTTTTGAGAGGTTTTGGGCACTTTTTTTTGGCTGGTTAGACTGGGAGACCAGCTTAAACCAGCAGAACATCTGGTTTAGGCATTGGCTTTTCATCAGCGATCGAATTTTCATATCTTGAAGCGTAAAGGATTCTTTTAAAAAATGTTTTTTTTATGAAGTATGCGTGTGCAAACACTTCTAGTTACAGTTTCACGTATTGTTTTGTTATGAAACGCGTCAGAAAACAATTTATAAAACAATGCAAGTACGTGCTGCATTCTCAGTTTCGCCACTGGGGGCGCTAGCAGACATTAGCGCAATCAGTCTTCTTCTACGGTCAGCTCAACTATGATCAAGACGCCGCAACAGTTAGAAGTCTTGCTAAGCAGGTTAGTTAAAGCTAGTTAAGCTGTTGAAACGTTTATATGTAGCTAAGAGCTAAATAATCTTGCTTGATAACGTTAGCATGCTTATGCATTGCGTATTTGGCCTTCAAGACTTCCAAACATAGCAAAAGGACGTATAAAACTCAACGTTATAAGCTTCCGAACCGACCTAAAATAGATGGAGCAAAATAGGTTTCGCTAGTAGCAGAAACCTTTCATATTTCACGTAATTTGGCGGAAAAGCTTTTGTTGTGTAGCGCTAACATTTTTCGCAATTTTTTTCCGGAAGATTATTTGTAAAAAAAAAAAAATTTCATGAAGTATGCGAATGCAAACGCTTCTAATTACAGTTTCACTTCATAAAACAATGCAAGTACGTGCTGCATTCTCAGTTTCGCCACTGGGGGCGCTAGCAGACATTAGCGCAATCGGTCGTCTTCTACAGTAAGCTCAACTACGGTCAAGACGCCGCAACAGTTGGAAGTCTTGCTAAGCAGGTTAGTTAAAGCTAGGTTAGCTAGGTTAGCTAGGTTAATACGACAATGGCGTATTGGGTGTCTGAAAACGCAAACTTTTGAAAACGGGCTTCAAAGCGCAAGTTTTTGAAAACGGTCTCCGTGTAAACAACAAAAACGTGAATCTCTGAAGACGATAACGTCATGCTGATGTGTATTACCTGTTCAGTCTATAGTGTTTCAGCGCCACCTAAACATCTTGTTTCATAACGTTAGCATACTTCAGTTGCGTGTTTTTGGCCTTCAAGACTTGCAAACGTAGCAAAAGGACAAAGGACGTACAAGTAAAACTCAACGTTATAAGCCTGCGAACCGACCCAAAATAGATGGAGCAAAATGGGTTTCTCTAGTAGCAGCAACCTTTGATATTTAACGTCATTTGGCGACGTTTTTCCATATCCCCCCCCCCCCCCAAAAAAAAACAAAACAAAACAAAACATCCATAAACAAATCAAAAAATCATTGTGTCGTCAAAAACATTGTGAATAGTTGAACAGGAATGCATTGCTGCGATTTAAAGATTCGGTTAAAGAGGTTGTGAAGCATATGTGAGGCAGATTTGAGCAGCAAATGAGGGTCTTTATTGCGTTTACGATGACGTCTCTCGGCCTGCTTTAGAGTTCAGTTCAGTAACAAATCATCCAGTCGCATAAGATCCAAAGAGTTTTATAAAAGTAGCAGCTCGAGAGCTGAAGATCACAGTGATTTGGTCCGCGAGCCTGGAATGGTTTGGGTCAGTACATGTCCCTGTAGATCTCCTGCAGAAGCGGGTGCAGCGACGTCTCGGACTCCGTCTTCTTGATCTTCTGCACCAGCTGAGCGTTCTCCGTCACCAGTTGCCGGAGATCGGCCAGCTTCTGCAGGAGTTTGGGGAAGATGAAGCCGGCGTCGGGGTGATTGAGCGTCAGGTGCTGATTGAGGGCCTGGAGGATGTTGTCCTGGATCTCCTCCACCTGATGGACGTTCATGAGTCCTGGACGATCTGCGCTCAAGGAAACATGCACAAACCACTTTTACTTCTCTTACTGCAGTTCCATTATGAAACTCAGACACCCAGATTACTCCCTAAATACTTAAAGGAGAACTCCGATCAATTTTAACACTGAGCTAATTTTTTTGTACATTTGGAGTGCTGTCAATACAGAGAACAACGACAAAAATCAGTGTTGCCTACACCGAGTTATTCTATTTTTAAAATGTGCACCCTGTTGACTTCAAATGGGGCAAGTACTAAACCTGCTTTTAGATTTTTAAGATTCCTTCTGAGTGAACACGAGTGGATCTGACTGCAGTAGATGTAAAAGATATGTATAAAAATTATGTTATTTAAGCCAGCGCAAATACCTGTGTTTACATCCTGTCTTCGGTTGAAGTCCAAAGTAGTCGATTGCTGAGTTCACGCGCGTGATCATCGGTAACTAAACCTATGCGCGTGAACTCAGCAAAAATATAATTTTTTTATATATAAATTACACATTTTTCTTAAATATATACAAGCATGTGTGTGTGTTTATATATTCAAATTTAATTATACACAGTACACATACATATATTATTTAAACACAAACTTTTATTTTGGATGCGATTAATCGCGATTAATCTTTTGACAGCCCTAATATATATATATATATATATATATATATATATATGTATATATATAAACTGAGACATAGTTAATCTGGCTCTCTTATTTAAAAAAATAAATAAATTGGCTAGTAGACGTTCTGAATGGCTGGTAACTTAAAAATTTTGTGGCCAAATTGGCTTGTGAGTGAAAAAGTTAATTACAAACCCTGCCCATAAAGTCTCAAAAACATCCTACATGCACTCAAATACACCCACAGAGATCAACCTGACCATCAAAAACACCCCAATCTCACATAAGTCGACGAAAGCTCACCTCCACACAGGATGATGGCGGCCACGAACAGGGCGAGGTCGCTGTCGTCCAGCTCGAGAGCGTTAAACTTCACCGCAAACTCGAACTTAGGCTCCATGATCTCGCTGAAGGGTTTGCGAAGACTGCGGAGGAACTCCCTCGTCACGAAGCCCCGCCCATTCGCCACCAACAGCCCGTCTTTATTCATGAGCGACGGCAGCATGGCGAAGATCGCCTCGTGGACGCCGTACTTCAACAGCGTCACCTGGGGAGCAAAGGCAAGCTAGTCAAGAGTCGAGAAAACGTACAGTTCGTAAAAACAATTCTTGCGTAAAACAAAAAATTGAATTTCGTTCATATGTGCACTCAAAATGTACAGTTGAATGACAATAAAAAGTTATCTATCTATCTACTAGTGCTGTGTTCGAAATTGCCCCTTACACCAAAATTTTCGTATGCATTTTTTCGTATTTGTCATTCGGTGGCTCTGAATTGTCAAAATATCTCTCATAATGCTTGCTATGGATGCGAAAAACGCAGGAAAAATCGAACCTGATCCGTTTTTTTTTTATGACGGACGAAAGTTTCGGGGGCAGTGTGTAAGCGTGATTGACACAACGTGAGGTCTGTTTATTTTTTATCGTGCAAAAATTTTGGACGAGAATTTCTGACTTTATTCTGAATTCTGCTATGGAAACTAGAATGTATAAACCGTAATTGAACAATTTAATAACCAATTAAAAAGGAATTTATACCTGTATGATATTACGCTGGTCCAGCAAGGTTTGGAAAATGATGGATGATTGATTCAGCTGCGGCGCCATCTCCTGGCGAGACGCGGGAATTCATTCAGTGCGCGACTCTCACAGTGCATTATGGGATTGAATGAATGCACTCAATTTACGCATTATTTAAGGGGCTATTTACACTAAATCGTTTTCAATTAAAAACGTAAAACTTTTTATGCGTTTTGGCCGTTCGTTTACGCGACAATGGCGTATTGGGTGTCTGAAAACGCAAACTTTTGAAAACGGGCTTCAAAGCGCAAGTTTTTGAAAACGGTCTCCGTGTAAACAACAAAAACGTGAATCTCTGAAGACGATAACGTCATGCTCATGTGTATTACCTGTTCAGTCTATAGTGTTTCAGCGCCACCTAATGGCCTGGCAGCAGAATACAGCATTTTTTATCGTTTGCGCGGATCCATGTGAATGGGTATTGTTTTGACAATGCTGTCGTCTGTACGCGGAAAACTCAAAGGAGAAACTTCTCAGTTTTAAGCATATCGTTGTCGTGTAAATGTACCCTAAGGGTGTAGGGTACGATTTCGCCTAGGTTTAACGAAAAAAATCATTTTCGTGGATTACACATCATGTCCTGATTCCGTTACCTGGTCGTTCAAGAACAGGTCGATGAATCCCGGGATGCTTTTGGAGAACTCAGTGAGTTCTCGTACGGTTTCCACGGTCGTGCATTGACAGCGGTAAAACACATGCACGCCGATCTCCTTGTTGGGCGGAGCTCCGTTAATCACCTGATTCCAGACCAGCCCATTTTCCGCCTGCCACAGCGAGTCCATGTCATGGATGACAAACGGCTGGAGGACACACAAAGAGAAACCGGTTTGTTTTTCTCGAGCATCTTCATTGACAATGTTTTTTAAGGGATAGTTCACCCAAAAATGTCATTAATTACTCACCCTCACGTTGTCCAAAACCTGTAAGACCTTCGTTCATCTCCGGAACACAAATTAAGATATTTTTGATGAAAACCGATTGGGGGGGGGGGTGTGTGTGCTCCATTGACAGCTATTTAATTAACACTTTCAAGGCCCAGAAAGGTAGGAAAGACATTGTTAAAATAGTCCGTGTGACTGCAGTGGTTCAACCTTAATTTTATGAAGCAACGAGAAAACTTTACGACTAACAAAATAACGACTTTATTTAACAATTTCTTCTCTGAAGAAGAACACGAATGTGAACGCGCGTCGGAGACTGATACGGAAGAGAAGAAATTGTTGAATAAAGTCGTTTTTTTGGAACGCTTCATAAAATTAAGGTTGAACCACTGCAGTCACATGGACTATTTTAACGATGTCTTTCCTACCTTTCTGGGCCTTTAAAGTGTTAATTAAATAGCTGTCAATGGAGCCCCCCCTGAGCCATCAGTTTTCATCAAAAATATCTTAATTTGTGTTCCGAAGATGAACGAAGGTCTTACGGGTTTGGGACAACATGAGGATGAGTAATTAATGACCGAATTTTCATGTTTGGGTGAACTATCCCTTTAACGTTTGGCGTTTCTCGCGGGGTTACCTGGCTTGCGTTGGTCTTCCCCGTCAGGATGTTGCGAGCTTTCTTCTTGGTCATGTTGAGATTCTTCAGGTAGGCGTTGTTGACCCGTTTGGCGAGAGACTTCAGATCTGAACCGCTGGAGGTCTGGGAGCTCTTTTCCCCTGCTAACATCCCCGCGACTAGCTTACGCTTCTCTGCCTCCGGCATCCGTCCGTATCGGATCGCTACCAACACAGAATCACAGTCAACACTGATCATATGTTTAGCGTTCATATAAACACTAATCAAATTCATTCATCCGATTGAAACAAAAGTTGTGCATGTAAACACAGCCACTGTAGTGTAGAAGTCAATATTTTATTGTTCGCGTATGTCTGTTGTCGTTTCGCTTACCGTCATGAGACATCCCGAGCACCACGCACTTTTGAAATCGACAGAACTGGCATTTATTCCGACTTTTCTTTTGGATCTTACAGCTGCGCTCACACTTATCATATTCCAACTTCATTCGAATGGTCCTCCGGAAAAATCCCTGAGAGACACAGAGACACAGTTTTCCAAACTAAGAGATTTTATGGAGTATGATGGGAGCATGACCTCTCAGTGGCGTAAAGTATTTGAGTAAATATAATTAGTTACTGTACTTGAGTATCTTTTTGGCTACTTTTTAGTTTTACTATCAAAGATATTAGCAACTTTTACTCTCTACTTGAATACATTTTTGAACAAGTATACACTGCCATTCAAAAGTTTTTGATCAGTAAGATTTTTTATGTTTTTAAAAGAAGTCTCTTTTGCTCACCAAGGCTGCGTTAATTTAATTAATTGATTTAAAAAAAAAGAGGAAAAACAGAAATATTGTGAAATATTATTCCAGTGTAAATCATCTGTTTTCTATGTGAATATATAGTAAACTGTAATTTATCCTGTGATCAAAGCTGAATTTTCAGCATCATTACTCCAGTCTTCAGTGTCACATGATCCTTCAGAAATCACTCTAATATGATGATTTCATGCTCAAGAAACATTCATTATTATTATCAGTGTTGAAAACAGTTTTTATTTCAGGATTCTTTGATGAATTGAAAGTTCAAAAGAACAGCATTTATCTGAAATAGAAAGCTTTTGCATTGAAATTGGTGACTTTTTCGCTGCAAGGTATCTGTACTTTTACTCAAGTGTGGTTTTCAGGTACTCGTTACACCTCGGTGACCTCTGACCTTGCAGCCCTCACAGGCATGAACGCCGTAGTGGAATCCCGAGGCTCGGTCTCCACAGATTCGACACTCCATGTTAAGCCCCGCCCCCTCGTCTCGGCCCCGCAGGAGCTGCTCTGACAGAGGCGACGCTTTGTACAGATCTACACACACACACAGAACTGCATTTCTATGCGAGAATCAATCAAACACTTCATGTAACTTCATGAAATTGTGCGAACGCGTTTAAAAGTGTGCGAAAGTAATCACCCCCCATAACCACCATCATCATCCTCACCTGTAGAGGTCGCTGTAGGTTCAGGACTGGTTGTCGAACGGCTCGTGTTGCTTTGCTCTTCCAGTTCGTTCGCCTCATGTCGATTCGTCTCCCAGTTAAGCTCCTCCCCCTGAGGCTCCTCCCTCACATCCAGCTCCAGGTTAAGCTCCACCCCTCCTCCAAGTTCACAAAGCACATCCTCAAATCGTTCGTCATCAGGCCCCTCCCCCTGGCTAAGGCAGGGTGAGGAGTCTTCGTTCGCCACACAGACTCCACCCACTGCCCCGGGATTTCTGGGTAATCTGCTCCTCCCGGCCACAAAGGCCGAGTTTCTTCCGTCCATCTCCAGAAATTCAAACACGCTCATGAGCCGCCGCGGTCATAACAGCATCTGTGAGAGAAACACACGTTTTAAAAACTGGAAAACACACATTTTATGTGCCTTAATTAATTTCTGCAATTCTTTCAAGACATTATTCTAATGATGAAATGGTTTGTTGAACACAGTTTTCGTTTCAATGTTCTCATGTTTCCTATTGAAATTTCACTAGAATTACACTTACATATTGATTAGCTCAATTACAGTTAAACCAACATTCATTCAGACTCCTTCAACATTTCTCACATTATCACAGTTTATTCGCTATAGTTTAGAGAATGGTAATAAAATATGAGCAGAACTCAGTTGATATTTGACTGGTTTTGTCCGTCCTTCTGTTAGACCGTCTCACACATGAATTATGTTGACTGTATAATTTTAATATAAGACTATTTAATGAAAAAGTTTGTAGATTAGTTGGCACAAAAATTGTATTTCTTTAACTTCTGTCTGGAAAAAAAAACTACATATATAACTTAGACTATATAATTATAACTAAGTAATGTTAATATTATACCCAAATGAGCTTTTGTGTGTTTTGGGTAACACTTTATTTTACAGTGTCCTTGTTACATATATTTACCATAGTAATAACAGTAAATTATTCTAATCAATTAACCCTCAACCAAACCCTAATCCTACCCTAACCCTATAGTAAGTACATGTAGTTTATTAATATTACTCAGTACTTAAATATATAATTACACTGTAACAAGGACACCTTAAAATAAAATGTAACCGTCTTTTGTACTGTAAGTTGTTCATGAAGTCCAAACTTAAAAGTGCCCGAAGAGTGTGTGTGTGTGTGTGTGTGTATTCGAGGAACAGTTGAAATAACACATCACTGATTTGACAGCTGTATCGTGTTCAGAAGACACCAGAAACCTGTGGTACGCCCACCCCCGACCGACTGACGCACTGCATTCTGGGAACTAACACAACACACACACCAGCTGCAGAGACATGAAACTTCTGCGACTGAACCAAAAGCAAAGCCCAAATGTTCACAGACTGTCTTCAGACCTCTGACACACACACACACACACACACACACACACACACACACACACTGATCGTACAGACGAAAGCTCTGTGAGTGAGTTTCTCAGTGTCAGTTTCAGCAGAAACAAACAATGAAAGCGTCAGAATGAGGAGCAGAGGTCAGTCAGGCCCAGCACTGGAGCGGCTGCAGGCACAACAACATGCCTCTCACTGGAGCTCAGCACATTTCACCACTCAAACTCTGAAGTCTGTGAACTGCGACTGTGTTTCCACATACGCCACACACAAACAAACATCGTAGTCCAGCAAGTTTAGAAAACATATTTTAACATCCAAAAGAAAATAATAATTGAATCACAAGCTAGCGTTGTGATTGGTGTACGTATGAATTACATTCACTCAGTAATTGGTGGGTTCAAAACCAAACTAAAGAAGTATAATAAATAATAGTCACAAGTTTTGTGTTAGAGTTGGTCTACAGTCTTGCTTTACAACAAAACTAAAACAAAACAAACTTTTAGGGTTAAAGGCTCGTTCACACCAAGGACGATAACTATAGCGTAAATAATAAAGATCTAGTTCTAAAAATCGTTCTAAATGTAAAAGAATGACAGAGTCCTCACCACAACTATAGCGATACAAGGAACATTAACAGCCAATCCAACAACTACAACAGAATTACAGAATTACAACAACAAGCTTCCCAACAAACACACCAATCCCGATCCCACTCTCACTGGAGCTTCACGATTGGTCAGAAGACTGAGATGTGGGTCAGTGTGTGGATCAATGAGTGTGTTCAACTTCAAACACACAGCAGATTTCCTAAAGAGCTTCGTTACAACAGAATTCACATATAGCAGCGTGAGGTCAAAGGTCACCGTGAAGCGTGCCACATGCTCACCTACTATGCATGCTACTCCTGCAGTATAGTAATAACTTATTTAAATGCAAGAACTTTATTAAACACAAAATACTTGTTAATGTTCCTGTAGTGTGCAGCACACTAGTTTACATTCTGAAAGCTCAAATGACCTTTTGACCCCTACAATGTGAAAGGCAGACGACCTTTGACCTCTTATAAAAGGCCCAAACCACCAATCAGGTCAGATCTGTAAGAGCAGAGGATCATGGGACTGGAAGCAAGCACTTGAAGAGGTTAAAGAAGTCTCCATGGCAACAGCAGCGCTGATGTCACTTCCGTACCGGCGTGAGGTTAACGAGTTAATCAGAAATAATGAGTGACTCAGATTGACAGCTGCTCGTTAGACCCGTTGACCTGCGTCTCTCGTTCGTTTTCTCCTGGAGAACTTCAAAATATCCTTCAATAAAGAGCCAGTATCAAACCTTCCGGATGAAAGATCTTACAAAATTCACAAACATTCTACAAAAAGTTTCTAGCAAAGGGTAAAAGTATTTAATAACTCATAAAACAACGTAGCCTACTGTCGTACCTAAAATGCATTGCGAATGACATAAAACAAAACCTTACTTATAGCCAATGATACATGATATAAAACATTTTAAATGTACGATAATAACATATATAAACATAAGTAGTTACATCATTCGCAATGCTTTATGGAAGTAGACAAGCGCTGCAGATCTTTGTTTCCATGGCAACAGCGACTTCTCTGATTGGCAGATTTCTCGTCAGGATTTTATCCAGACTCCTTAAAGGCCCCGATATTTGAATTCCACAACCTTTCCGGAAAGTTTGCTTTTGCACGCTGTTTCGAACACTTTGCTGATGATTCTTCCTATTCTTTTGTTTTCTGCCTGCGGTAACTACAAGTGAAACGTCACTGTGTATCAGATAAATGTGAATTGCACTTAAGATTCAATTATTGTTGTGCAGAAAAAATACATTCCCATTAATGAATGGGAAAACAGGCATTCTTTTAAAAGTGCATTATATTTAGGGTAGTGAAATACGTCCCGGGTCACTAAAAAGCCCAGGTATGCGTTTAAGGGTTAACTACAAAACATTAAGTATAAAGACATAATCAGAAAAAAAAAATAAAAAATCACATCACTTACAAAATTCACACAGAACTAGACTGGGAAAATCACAAGCCAAGAAAGGAAGGAACCTGCCGCTACAGACAGACAGACGAGGGAAAGAAGAGGAGGAGAAGTGTGTGTTCAGTAACCACACCTGAGATGTTCAGACCCGACACACTTCATATCTCTGAGATGTTTCTGGAGGTCCGTCACATACAGAGCCGACGATGTGTTAATATTAAGCGGCAGGTCGTGACCTTTCAGGGTCAACGAACGGGTCCCACCACAAACATCTCAAAGTTCACATCAACATATTATTTTTTCGGGTCTGAGAGGGGGCGAGTATATGGCCTTGATGGCTTCTTCATGTTTGTATTTTTATATAATGTTAGACCTGTGATGAATGAAGCCACTTCAAACTGATTTCCAGTGATTTTACAGCCGTTCCTGGAGTTTAGTGAGTGTTTTTATCAGGTTAGTAAATACACACTCTGTGCCAGTGTGTCGCAAGAGCACAGATCGTCCCAAAATCACCCCAAAACAACTTTCACCTACAAAAAGCACATATCTATCTATCTATCTATCTATCTATCTATCTATCTATCTATCTATCTATCTATCTATCTATCTATCTAATATCTCTCTCTCTATATATATATATATATACACACCTATCATTTATTATCTATCTATCTATCTATCTATCTATCTATCTATCTATCTATCTATCTCTCTCTCTCTCTCTCTCTCTCTATATATATATATATACACACTATCATTTATTATCTATCTATCTATCTATCTATCTATCTATCTATCATCATGTCTTTAATTCTTCGCGCGATCTGTCAACAGAAAACTCTCTATGAAACTTTATCTGCGCGTAAACTTCATGGTCTCTCAGTAAATAAACCATCAGAGTCTCATATGACTCAAACGCTCAACATGACAAAAAACAATCGGGAAACAAACTTACGAGAGACTTTTACCGCGTCAGAATAACGTACGATCCCGAAAGTCTATTCCTCCCGTTCGCGTTATTTTCCAGACGGATCAGCGAGGATTCGCTACATGTGTCATGTTTACCGGGACGCGCTTCATCAAACGGGAACGGGATTCCCGACGGCGCGAGCGCTCCGGATCACACGCGTCACGGCTATGATGTCACAGCGGCTCTTTTCATTTAACCCTATACGAACCTCGTGTGTGAGTGTATGTGTATATCGTTCACATGTGCTGCCTGCATTTGAGAAAATGTCATTTTAATAAGTTGCTCTTTAACTTCATCACAAACAATATCCATTTACTTTGAGTTTTCGCGCTCACTTCCGGTCATCGCCAACAGGTGGCGCTGTTCGCCACATAAAACACACACAAAAACAGAATGTCTGTACCAGACTGTAAAAAATAAGGTCTGTACAAAGTTGAGCGATTTTTAAATGTTTGTTAAATGATTTTAGTATCCAGTTAATTATATAAACGATCAAAACGCATTGTTCTCTCATGTAGGAGATACTGCCTTTATAGATTATTGTCATTACTGAAGTTAACACGAATGAAATAGTGTTTCTTCAGTATTTGTTGAGTAAGATTATGGATTATAAAATATTTTAAAGACTCACATTTTGTTTTTCAAATCATTTATTCTCTTTCAAGACAGTGAGCGAGAGATAAAGATCAGTTCAACACAAGCACAGCATCTTCTGCTGACACAGGAAACAGGAAGTAAAACCACAAGTTTCACCTAAAAAAAACAGCTTGAGTCTCTCAGACAACAATAATATCAAAACACATTCATATTTCAGTAATGATTACAGCTCTGAATCATTCACAGTCAGCTACGTTTGCTATGTCAGGTCATTTTTCAGTCAGGTTTATCACTGTTATGTCAGGTTTATTTAACGTCAAGGTCGGTTGGCTCTGTGTTTTCGTTGTTGCCACAGTCCATATTCTCGCCGCTGCTGTTCTCTTCACATTCGAGGTTGTTCTGTGCGTCTTTCATTGGAGGTCTCGATTCGGTCTCGCTGACGGAGGGGACGCGGACCGGAGGGGCGAGAAGATTACCGGAGGACGCTCTCCTTTCTTTAAGAAAAATAGAAATCAACACATGTTCTTGTTGCATTCAAAACGCATAAACACATAAAGACACAAACCTCCAGGGCCGATGGGGTGCATCAGGCGGTTCATCTGAACGTTCCAGTGTTTAACACTTGTGCTGGCCTGGCGAAGTTTACGCTGGGCGGCCTGTGGACGACACGTTCATGAGTGTGGACACAGCTAACAGAAATACGTTCTAAAGGCCATTTCGCACCAACAACGATAACTATAAATACAGCTATAATGGAACTATGTTATACGTTAACTATATTAGCTCCACACCGGCGGACGATAACTATAACGATAACTATATTAGCATCCACACCAGCGGACAATAACTATAACGATAACTATTTTAGCATCCACACTAGCGGACGATAACTATAACGATAACTATTTTAGCATCCACACTAGTGGACGATATTTATAACGATAACTTTATTAGTGTTCACACCAGTGGATAATAACTATAATGATAACTATATTAGCTCCACACCAGTGGATAATAACTATAATGATAACTATATTAGCTCCACACCAGTGGATAATAACTATAATGATAACTATATTAGCATCCACACCAGCGGACGATAACTATAACGATAACTATTTTAGCATCCACACCAGCGGACGATAACTATAACGATAACTATTTTAGCATCCACACTAGTGGACAATATTTATAACGATAACTTTATTAGTGTTCACACCAGTGGATAATAACTATAATGATAACTATATTAGAGTCCACACCAGCGGACGATAACTATAACGATAACTATTTTAGCATCCACACCAGCGGACGATAACTATAACGATAACTATTTTAGCATCCACACTAGTGGACAATATTTATAACGATAACTTTATTAGTGTTCACACCAGCGGACGATAACTATAATGATAACTATATTAGCATCCACACCAGCGGACGATAACTATAACGATAACTATTTTAGCATCCACACTAGTGGACGATAACTATAATGATAACTATATTAGAGTCCACACCGGCGGACGATAACTATAATGATAACTATATTAGCATCCACACCAGCGGACGATAACTATAACGATAACTATTTTAGCATCCACACTAGTGGACGATAACTATAATGATAACTATATTAGAGTCCACACCGGCGGACGATAACTATAATGATAACTATATTAGCATCCACACCAGCGGACGATAACTATAACGATAACTATATTAGAGTCCACACCGGCGGACGATAACTATAATGATAACTATATTAGCATCCACACCAGCGGACGATAACTATAACGATAACTATTTTAGCATCCACACCAGCGGACGATAACTATAACGATAACTATATTAGAGTCCACACCGGCGGACGATAACTATAATGATAACTATATTAGCATCCACACCAGCGGACGATAACTATAACGATAACTATTTTAGCATCCACACTAGTGGACGATAACTATAATGATAACTATATTAGAGTCCACACCGGCGGACGATAACTATAATGATAACTATATTAGCATCCACACCAGCGGACGATAACTATAACGATAACTATTTTAGCATCCACACTAGCGGACGATAACTATAATGATAACTATATTAGCATCCACACCAGCGGACGATAACTATAACGATAACTATTTTAGCATCCACACTAGTGGACGATATTTATAATGATAACTTTATTAGTGTTCACACCAGTGAACGATAACTATAGCGATAAATATATTAGAGTCCACACCGGTGGACGATAACTATGTCCCATGAATGTTTTTGTGCTAAAGAACATTATTAAAGACCAGATAACTTGAGTGAACGTTCTATTAACGTTACTGGAATAACTTTGAGAGAACGTTGCCACAAGCTCTGAGGACGTTCCCCGTTAGCTTGGGAGGAAGACGTGATAAACACAACACAAGCTCACCGCGATGTCCTGGTCCACTCTGCGTCGACTGGCCCGCACTTTGTCCAGTTGCTTCTGGGCCTCGTCCAGATCCTGGGACTTCTTGTCCATCTCCAGCTTGAGCTCCTGCTTCTCGCGCTGGGTTTGCTGGAGCTGCTCCTCCTGCTCCTCCTGCAGCGCTAGCAGCGACTTCACCTTCTCCTCCTCCTCCGCCAGCAGCCTGGAAACACCAGCAGCACTGTCAGGCTAAACGCTAGCGTTAAACTAAATGCCAGCGCTAAACTAAACACTGAAACATGGCAAACTAAACCTAAACACTAGATTAGAAATATCAATGGTAACAGCTAAACACCAGAAACATCTGCTAGCAGAGATAAACACCAGAAATATCACTGCTAACACCGGAAATATTAATGTCTGTTAGCACAGCTAAACAACAGAAATATCTCTATTAGTATAGATAAACACCAGAAATATCGCTGCTAACACAGCTAAACACCAAAACACATCTGCTAACACAGCTAAACACCAGAAAAATCACTGCTAACATAGATAAACACCAGAGATAACACTGCTAGCATTGATAAACACCAGAAATATCACTGCTACCACAGCTAACACTGGAAATATTAATGTCTGTTAGCACAGCTAAACAACAGAAATATCTGTACTAGCATAGATAAACACAAGAAAATGTTTACTGCTAACACAGCTAAACGGAAATATCAAAGCTAACACAGCTAAACACCAGAAATATTAATGTCTGTACTCTGTTAACACAGTTAAACACCAGAAATATCACTGCTAGCATAGATAAACACCAAAAATATCACTGCTAACACAGCTAACAATATCAATGTCTGTTAGTACAGCTAAACACCCAAAATATGTCTTCTAGCATAAACACCAGAAAAAAATATTACTGCTAACACAACTAAACCCGAAAATATCAATGTTAACACGGCTAAACACTAGAAACATCTGCTAACACAGCTGAATATTAGAAATATCACAGCTAGCATAAACACCAGAAAAAATATTATTGCTAACACAGCTAAACACCGAAAATATCAAGTTTAACACCGTGAAACACCAGAAATATCTGCTAACACTGCTAATTATGCCATAAATATCACTGCTAACACAGCTAAATTCCAGAAATATTACTGGTAACACAGGGAAACGCCGAAAATATCAAGGTTAAAACAGTTAAACACCAGAAATATCACTGTTAACACAGCTAATTGCTGGAAATATCAATGTAAACACAGCTAAACACCAGAAACATCTGCTAACATAGCTAAACATCAGAAACACCACTGCTAGCATAGATAAACACCAGAAATATCAAGTTTAACAGTGAAACACCAGAAATATCACTGCTAACACAGCTAAACATCAGAAACATCAATGCTAGCATAAACACTAGAAATATCACTGCTAACACAGTGAAACAACGGTTAACACAGCTAAACGCTAGAAATATCACTGATAAACGAAGCTGAACACCAGAAACATCAATGCTAAATGCCAGAAATTGATCAGATAAAGCTAACGTCAATGTGTGTAGCTAAAACGAAACATCAGTGTTAATACTGAACACCAAAGCTAATGGTTCATCAACAAAATGTTTAAAACAGTGTTTAAACTGAAAACTAGCACTGAAAAAAAAAAAATCAACTTCAGAACTTGTTACGCTGTGTTAAGTAACTCAGACGTTTAGAAGAGAAACGAAGCGTTAAATGTCAGCGCTAATGCTTAACTTTTGTTTATGTTTATTTATCAAGTAAAACAACAGCTAGGGTTGGAAATCAGTGTGTCTGATAAACTAGTGACGATAATGTGGTAAAAACTGTTGAGAAGACACACATTTTATCTAAACCAAACCAAAGCTCAGCTGACAGGAAGTGTTACGTATACTGTGTGTGTGTGTGTGTGTGTGTGTGTGTTTAACAGCCTTATTTATTATTATTATTCAGACAGGGACTAAATGTGTCCAAACCTCCTTTAGCGACTTGATTAAACATCAAATATAATTTATAAATAAAGTCAATGATATATATAAATATATTAGGTGACACTTTATTTTACAGTGTCCTTGTTACATATGTTACAGTAATTTACCATAGTAATAACAGTATAACAGTAAATTATTCATAATTACATCAGCCAAACCCTAATCCTACCCTAACTCTATAGTAAGTACGTAAGGGATAATGTATAGAGAGGCGGTCGTTATAGCGAATAACAACCCGGACAGGCTGAACAGGTCTTGAATCAGCCTGAAGGGGTTGTTATTCGCTATAACGACCGCCTCTCTATACATTATCCCGCTTATTACATGGCTACCTACAAAATAAATAAATAATTTGACACGAATTATTGATTTAAAAAGGAGTTTATTGATTTAAAAACGATTGTATTGCTTCCGCCAAAGAAAATAGTCCGTTCCGCGTCCATAGCAACGCGCTGTTTTTCATGGCAACGGTCTGTTATACTTCGCAGCGGTCTGTTATCAAGAAATAACAGACCGCATTCTACATTGGAATTCAGCCGAGCCATGTAATAAATGTAGTTAATTAATATTACTCATTACTTAAATATATAATTACACTGTAACAATGACACCTTAAAATAAAGTGTAATCAAATATTATAATTTTAAAATAAATAGAAAAAAAATCATTTACTTTTACTGTAATTGTATATTATTAGAATATTAATATAATTATATATTTTATATAATTTATATGATTATAATACATACATAAATATATATATAAATATATGCAATAAATTAAATATAAATAAATCTATATTCTAAAAAACAACCAATCAATATACACTAATTTACACACACACACACACACACACACACACACACACACACATATATATATATATACAGTACCAGTCAAAAGTTTGGAAACATTACTATTTTTAATGTTTTTGAAAGAAGTCTCTTATGCTCATCAAGCCTGCAGTTAAAAAAAAAAAAAAAAAAAAAAAAGTAATATTATGAAATATTATTACAATTTAAAATAATGGTTCTCTTTTTTAATATATTTTAAAATGTAATTTATTTTTGTGACGCAAAGCTGAATTTTCATCAGCAAGTACTCCAGTCTTTGGTGTCTTATGATCCTTCAGAAATCATTCTAATATGATGATTTGATACTCAGTTATTATCAGTGATGGAAACAGTTGTGCTGTTTAATATATTTTATTGGAATACTTTTTTCAGGATTCATTGATGAGTAAAACGTTAACAGCATTTATTCATAAAAACAGCATTTATTCAAAATAAAAACATTTCTAACAATATAAATCATTACCATCACCTTTTATCAATTTAACGCATCCTTGTTGAATTAAAGTACTAATTTATTTAAAAAATAGATATTGTTCCCAAACTTTTGAACGGTAGTGTATATTGTTACAAAAGATTTCTATTCTAAATAAATACAGTTCTTTTTAACTTTTTATTCATCAAATAATCCTGAAAAAAGTATCTCAGGTTATAAAAAAAATATTAAGCAGCACAACTGTTTCCAACATTGATCATAAATCATCATATTAGAATGATTTCTGAAGGATCATAAGACACCAAAGACTGGAGTACTTGCTGATGAAAATTCAGCTTTGCATCACAAAAATAAATTACATTTTAAAGTATATTAAAAAAGAGAACCATTATTTTAAATTGTAATAATATTTCATAATATTACTGTTTTTTTTTGTTTTTTTTTAACTGCAGATGATGAGCATAAGAGACTTCTTTCAAAAACATTAAAAATAGTAACGTTTCCAAACTTTTGACTGGTACTGTATATATATATATATATATATATATATATATATATATATATATATATATATATATATATATAACAATGGAGGTTTAGGTCTATATAAGTTCATTTAAATTAATAGTTATGATACAAATGTGTGTATATATTTAAAACGTTAGAAGTCTAGATCTGTACGTTATCTACATCTCATTTGCATAAATATATTAAATGAAAATGTGTGTGTGTACATTTGTGGGTTTTTAAGTGTGAGGGCGGCGCTTCCTTTGAGAGTCACTCACAACCTTACTGTCTCTCTCTCTCTCTCTCTCTCTCTCTCTCTCTCTCTCTCTCTCTCTCTCTCTCTTTCTCTCTGTATGTCTCTCTGGTGTGTGTGTGTGTGTGTGTGTGTGTGTGTGTGTGTGTGTGTGTGTGTGTGCACCTGGCCTGTGTGTATCTGTACGTCTCTTCCTCTTGTCTCGCTCTGATCTGTTGCTCGAGAGCTTCTTGCAGTCTATGATGAAGATCTTCCAATTCTCGGATTCTCCGTCGCTGATGTTCGGCCTCCAGATCTCGAACCGCCACCTCCGCTCGAAGATTCGCACGCGCCTGACACACACACACACACACACACACACACACACACACACACACACACACAAGCTTGAGTTCAGTTTGACTGTTCGTATGGGACTTCCTCTTCGTGTCTGTTGCTCTCTGTGCAGTTGATGCAGTTTTTCCCACTTTTAGTTGTACAAGAATAATTGTTTTTGCTACTGTACCTTTAAGAATTACATATATAAAACTTTCAACTTTTATTTATTTATATAGCACATTTAAGTGCTTCACAGTTCTAATTAAAACATACATATATATATATATACATTTACCAAGCCTAGTCAATGAAGGCATGGCTACACATGGATTCGCCCTACTATGAGTTCGTTTACCATCGAAATGATTTAGAAGCTGTTATATTAAGGTACAAATCTTTAAGTCTCGACTCGCCAGCTGATTAGCAGGACGTTCGTACAAAGAGTAAATTAGACGAACGCTTCCTGCCATCTCGTTCACAACCTCAGTGCCGGGGCCTTACGTTTTATCCCGACCTCCACACCAAGGTGTCTTGATCGTGGGAGAAACCAGTTTCCTATAGAGTTTAGAGCACAAACATCCAAATATTCCTCTATACTATAAAGAGCACGGTTACGGGGAGATGCCAAAGGTGGAAGAGACACTCGCGAGCTATCTCTCCCCTGAATCAGCATCTTCCCTAAAGGCCCCGGTATTACCCACCAAGCCAGTTAGAACGACTTCATCCGTAGTGGGTAAGGCTTACTCGGCCGCTGGTCAGGCGGAGATAGTGGAGTTGAGTTGTTAGGAGATATGGATGAGGGCGGGGGTACTGGCCTGCATCAGATTGTGCAAATTGCATTTGTGAACTGCATCAGGCCACAGATCTATCTCTCCGGGCCACCAAGGAGACGGTTAAATCCACTGAGAGGCATCTATGGCTCAACCTGAGCAATATAAAAGAGAAAGATAAGAACTTCCTTATGGATGCACCCCAGTCACTCTCCGGCCTCTTCGGTGACTTGGTCGTTGAGAGGTTTCAGGAGTCAGAAAAAAAGGCGGCCGCTTTCCAGAAACTCTTGGCTCTCATATCTCCGGGCCCCAAACATCGAAAGCCAGCTCCTCACTCCGTGCCACGCAGAAACAGAGCGTAGCTTCCCGTGCTCCCCCTCAGAAATATTGGGGACAGGGAAAGCGCTCTCAAACGCAGTCTTCGAGGGGGTAAGACCGATCTAAGGGACCATCATTATTTCCAAGAAGGCTGCCGGGGAAAAGGTCCTGATGCCCGAGGGATCAGGCCGACGAGGGCAGTCTCCTCCGAGGTAAAGCGGTTAACACCTCATTATATGGTGCCTGCTTCCCTTCGGTGCCCTCAGGGGGCCGTTATGCTAACCCCGCCACCTCGTGTGTTTTGGGGCGCAGCGGTCTCCGGTGAGCACATATTTTAGGGTCCACCCGGAAACGTAGTGGTCCTGGGATGCCCGCCCCCTCCAGGGAGGGTCCTAGAGCAGTCAGTTCGGTCGTTCCCTGCCGGTTCGCCGTTACAGGGTGTCGGGCTCATTGTCTCGAGAGGCTGGTACCACTAGTAGAATTTTTGGTAGCGTGGAAGCTACTGCCAAATGTTTCCCGATGGGTCCGGCAGACCATAGAAAAGGGAAGTTCGGGTCTCGCCCACCTGGGTTTATGGGGGTCCAATCCACTGTGGTGTGCCCCGAGCAGGTTCTGGTATTGGAACAAGAAGTGAAAACCCTGTTGGAGAAAGCCCCCCCCCCCCCCCCCAACAGGGAAACCGGGTCTACAGCCGGTATTTCATAGTTCCAAAGAAGGATGGGGGGGAGGGATTGCGTCTTATTTTTGATCTGCAAGTTCTGAACGACTCAGTCATGCAGCTAAAATTCAATCAGTCGCATCAGTTGGCGGTTCGGCATCAAGATGTCTTTCTTGCCCACATGAAAGAGTTGGGGTTATGGCTAAAACGCCAAAAAGAGTGTGCTTTCTCCACAACAGGGGACCGCTTTTCGAGGCGTGGTTCGGGACTCAATGTCGATGTAGCCACGCCTTTCACCGGCACGCATAGAGCCCATCCGGTCAGCCGTGAAAAGAATAAAGCTAGGCCAGTCACTCACTGTGAAACAGTTTCAGAGACTCTCCAACATGATACCTTTTCACCTGTTGTACATGAGACCCTTACAGTGGTGCCTCAGGACCGAAGGGTTTTCCCCGAGGGCCGACCGCTTTCGCATGATCAGGGTCACGCGGCGATGCTTACGTGCACTAGTTATGTGGAAAAAGCCTTGGTTCTTGTCCCAGGATCCTGTGCTGGGAGCTCCTTGTCGTCGCGTAACGCTTACGACAGATGCTTCCCTCACGGGCTGGGGAGTGTAAGGGAAATTTTACATTTGAACATGTATTTGTACTCGTGAAGCAGTTAAAGAAATATAATCATATAAGCTAAAAATACATTATTGAAGATATGTAACCAAGTTTTTAGAAATGCATAAGTGAAGACAAGCTTGCGGGAACAAAATGTTCTGGGTTAGAAGACTAAGTAACAAAGAGACAATGTGCACTTCAAGTGACCTATTGTACTTGAAGTGTGAAAAGCATGTGCGTAGATTTGAGCAGCTTCGATCAAAATAGCGATAGGCAGAATGTGTGAAAACCAAGTAGCTTAAAAACAGGAACTTTTGCAGACGTAGGTATTGTGCTGTCTAGATAAATTTATGTGAGACAGGGGGGGTCTTGAACCAAGATGTTTCCTTTTAAGGTAAACAAGACTGGATGCAACGGACCCAGGATGTGTTAAGGGTATATAATGATGCCAACTGGAAGTAGCTTGGCTCTTCTCATGACAGACATTCTCTGTATGTGAACTGCCAATTTCTTGCAAGAAATAAAAGATCTTGATACTTTGACCTTTCAAAGGTTTTTGTATTTGTCTCCTTCCTCCTCACTTTTCGAATAGAATTATTTCCACAACAAATGGCGACGAGGATGATGGGATAACCGTGAACCAACCGATCGCCGTGATAGAGGGACAATTGAATTGATCATCCCGAGAGACCAGCTCTGCGGCTCAAAATCCTCAAGTTTAAGGAGAGAGAATTGTTCTACTCATCACGACGAACGGAGGTGAACGTACTCCCAGAACTGAACTCACGAGGTCATCAAAAGACGGTGAGAGAAAATTATTTACGTGGTAAATAAGATATAAGAAAATTATTTGCGTATTGAATATTTTTCCTAAAAGGGTCAGGAGTTTTGGAATAAGCTTGAAAGTAACTTCCAAAAGGATTTGAGAATAAGCCTGAAAGTAATAGTCTCAAATGCCAGGTGTTAATTGTTTTCCCAGAAGGGCCAGAGTTTGAGAAAGAGGGTTTCTCAAGCGTCCAAACAAGGGGCTGTTCGAAATAAGCCTGATAGTAATTTTCGGACATTTTAAAAAAGCACTTGTTTGGGAAAAAGACCTAACATCGACGGATGTGGGCATTTTGAAAGTCCTAAATTGACGAATTTAGGCAGGCGTGGTGGCCACGCTGGGGGGAAGAATTAACACAGTAAATAAAGTAACGTGGTGACCACGTGAGAGAAAAGATTCAAATACGCAAATATAAATACTGTAGATAAACCCAATGGGTAATGAAAATTCGAAAAGCGTGGAGGAACAGGTTAATTTCTCTAAGGGCTCATATAAAGCAATGGATAAAATAATGGGAACCTGGTATCATGCTTTTGTGCCGTTTTTGATAAGTCAATATGGGTTTAACGGGGGTTTAAGTGTGTCACATTTGACTCAAACCAAAATAAATTGGGCGACTCATATTGTAAAAAAGAAGGACAAAGAGCAATATGATAAATGTGGTGAAATCATAGTAAAATGGTTGGATGAAGCAACACGCAGACAACAAAAACAAGTCTGTCGGGCTATCGCACCATTGTACTCTGATGAGGAAAGACAGGAGGCTTCAAAGAAAGCACTATTGAATCTTAAAAATGACTGTAGTGCTATTGCTGACTCTTCTTCTCCCTTTTTCGGTCACTACGCGAGAATGACGGTGGAGGACGAGGGATATCCGGCTCGACATCCACCACCTGCTCTCTTTCCTGCCCCGGGGGATGTTGCTCAAGTTGCGGGAGAGGTGCAAGCCAGCGCACCAACTGCACCGCCGCCCGAATACACTCCAACAGAGGAAGGAAGAAGTGACGCATCGACAACGCGCTCTGGTGCACTGTTCAGAGAAGCCAAGCAGCAGAAATGCAACAAAGACTTAGAAGACCTGCTAAGCACAAACATGAGAAAATTGACTTTGCACTCACGAAGGCAGCAAAAAAGAAAAGCTGATCAAGATTTGACCAGAGCCACGTTAAGGCGGCAACAGACCCTGCGAAACCAACGTTATCAGACTGATGATTCAGAGACAGAGATAAAGAGTGAAAGCGACGATGACGACGAAAGTCTCCAGAATTTTCAGGCACCGATGCTCGAAGTGGCGGGACCAAATGGATCGGTTCTGGTGATGCGACCATGGACCCAAGAGGAACTGAAGCAAGCTTCTGAACACCTGCCAAACATCGAAGCAGGTGGGGCAAAACTGGGGGCTGATTTAGCTCTTTTCTGCAGAGAATTCAGACCGACTCTCGGTGAACTGTGGAGACTACTGATTTTGAGATATGGAGCAGTGCAGATGGCTAAAATGTCTGAGCACTGGCCAGAAGATGCCCGAATGATACATGTCGACTACAACCATCAGACAAACGGTGACTATAAAATTAAAGTCGAGGGAATCATCAACGCTTTACAGAAAGTATTTCCACGCACGATGGACATTAACCAAGTTCGTCAATGCATTCAAGGGAAAGATGAAACCACTGAAGCATATTTTCTTCGGCTGAAAGAGTGCTTTGATCGCCATGGTGGTATTGAAAAAAGACCACCACCAGCAGACCAGAATGCAGAAGCTATGGGGTCTGATCCTTATGATGACTATTTGAGAACTTTGTTCATGGATGGAATGGACAGAGAAATTTCAAAAGAAATTGAAAGAAGCTGTGTTGGATGGCAACTGGCCTCCACAGTTGAAATCAGACGACATGCAAAACATCACGAAACAATCATCAAGAAGCAGAAAACAGCCAAAATCACCAAACAAGACAAAGATCTTACTCTAGCTCTGATAGCGCTGCATAACAACAATCTCAAGCAAAACCACTATCTACGCAACCAAAGTAGTAGTGGGGGAAAAGGCAGAGGACGAGGTCGTGGAAAAGATAGACATTTTACACAAAACCAGCAGCGTCCAGATCGGGACACTTGCTTTATCTGCGGACAAAAGGGACATTGGCGTGACACTTGCCCGCAAGCGGCGTTCAACACGGGGCAGGCAGACTGAGAGGAGGGGGGTGCGAGCAACGGGTTTCCTGACTCTCCATCAGATAAGTATCATTCTCCTTTCGTTTCTGACTCTGCTCTCTGCAAAGAAGAAGTGCTTGCTAATGTTTTCTATAGGGCTAAAGATTCCTTACCTTTGATAGAAGTAAATGTTTTGGACAAAACATTATTATTTTTGTTAGATACAGGCGCGAGTAACTCCATTATTCAAGAAACAGAATTAACACAACCTATTTCATATTCTGGGAAAATGACTTCTTCTAGAAGTGCTACTGGTCATGTGGTTGTTGAACCATTCTCAACGCCGTTTGAGTGTTCAATTAATGAGAGAAAATTCAAGCACCGTTTCCTGATTTCTCAGTCATGTCCAGTTAATCTGATGGGAAGAGATTTAATGTGCAAACTGGGTATTTCTGTTCACTGTACTGCTAAGGGGCTTCAGGCTGACATGAGAATGCTGCATTTAGAAGCAGAGGAAACCCATCTGTTTGTTTATGAATGGCAAGTTTCTAACACGTGTCTGACCACAAAGGCTCATGACAGAGTGTTGTCATCATCTGATTTTATGAATGACTCAGATCTGCACTGTACTTCACATGTCAGCATTGAACCTGATGATGAATTTGAGCAGCGTTGGTTTAATGTTGAGGTGGAAAATATAAAGACAGATTACTTGTATTGGACAAACCACTGGTGTGTTTTGGGGGTGAAACTGACTGACAAACAGGCAATGTTTTATGACGTGGAAGATGCACAGCCTCATATCTCACTGGCTAAACCAGTGAAGGCTGAATGGCGTGACGCAGGTCCCTTCATGACCAAGTGCCATGAACTGACCGACTGGGTCATAATAGATCAACAAAGAATGATCTGCCAAAGTGAAAGTACCGGATGGTTTAAACAACCGTGTCATAAAACATTGAAAGGTTTGAGATCAGTCACAGTCTTGGAGGAGGAAGTGAACTTTGACGGTCTGACTTTATTGCATCTCCCTATCATCCCTGAGGGGTTGGAGGGAGTTCCGAGTTGTCTGTGGGCTAAAGATAAGTATGATGTGGGTCTGATTGCAGGTTGTGAGCCTGTTCGAATCAAACCGAAATCTGATTACAGACCAAAGAAAATGCAGTATCCATTGAAAAAGGAAGCGATTGAAGGCATTACGCCAGTGTTTAATTCTTTGTTGGAAAAAGGGGTCATTGTTGAGTGTCCGGACTCACCTGTCCGTACTCCCATTTTTCCGGTAAAGAAAATTAGGGACGCAAATCAAGCTGTTGAATATAGATTTGTCCAGGATCTTAAAGCGGTTAATGACGCCGTGGAGGCTCGCGCTCCAAACGTACCGAACGCTTATACGATCCTCGCTCAAATTCCGGCTGACACTAAGTGTTACACACTTGTTGACATTTCAAATGCTTTTTTCAGCGTTCCAGTGCATCCTGACTCACAATTTTGGTTTGCTTTTAATTTCAATGGTAAAGCATACACCTTTACACGATTGTGTCAGGGTTTTTGTGAAAGTCCAACAATATTCAACGAAGCTTTAAAACGCAGTTTAGAAGATTTGATACTTCCACCTGGCGTGGCTCTGTTGCAGTATGTTGATGACTTGTTACTTTGCTGTCCAAACGAACAGGTCTGTAAGCAGGCTACAATCACATTGTTAACCTACTTGGCAGAACGGGGCCACAAGGTCAACCCAAGTAAAGTAGCTATAAATCAATCCAAAGTTACCTTTTTAGGTCACGTGTTGACAGCAAATGGGAAGTCATTATCTGACAAAAGGGTCACTGCAATACAAAACATTCCTAAACCGATCACGAAAAAGCAAATGATGTCGTTTTTGGGAATGACTTCGTATTGCAGAACATTCATTCCTAGCTACAGTGAAAAGGAAGGGCCTCTGTCAGCATTAATATACGGGCAGGAGATGGCAGCCTCTGACAAACTGACATGGACCGAAGAGGCAGAAAGGGCTTTTTGCGAAATGAAACAAGCTTTGCAGAGTTCTCCTACCCTCGGAATTCCGAATCCAGAGAAAAAGTTTACGCAGACAGTAGCTGAAAAAGATGGTTATATGTCTTCTGTCTTGTTACAAGAACATGCTGGGAGACAGAGACCTGTAGCGTACTTTTCCACCAGGTTAGACGCAGTTGCAAGGGGACTTCCTGCTTGTCTGAGAGCTGTGGCGGCAGCGGAGAGAGCTGTGATGGCTTCCAGAGATTTTGTGGGTTTCAGTGATTTAACACTGCTTGTACCACATGCTGTGTCTCTGATTTTGTTAGAACAAAAGACTTCTCACTTATCTGCAGCTCGCTGGCTGAGATATAATTTTGTGCTGCTAGAAATGCCTAACATTACTGTAAAACGATGTAATGTTTTGAATCCCGCAAATCTGCTCCCCACAGAGGAAGACGGAGAACCACACTGTTGTGTTTCAGCTTTGGAACAGATATGTAGTCCAAGACCAGACTTGACAGACGAGGCTTTACCCAACAGTGATATGATTCTTTTTGTGGATGGATCATCCAGCAAAGATGCTTTTGGCAAGAACAGAGCAGGTTATGCAGTTGTTTCATTAACTGAGGTTCTGGAACAACAACCACTGCCATCACATTTTTCTGCACAAGCTGCTGAATTGGTTGCTCTGACTGCAGCATGCAAATTGGCAAGTGGCCAACGTGTTACAATTTACACTGACTCAAGGTATGCTTTTGGTGTTGTACATGACTTTGGCTCGTTGTGGAGACATCGAAAGTTTTTGAAAGCGGACGGTAAGCCAATATTGAATCACCAGCTAGTGGGTCAATTATTGGATGCTTTGATGTTACCAAAAGAAGTGGCAGTGTGCAAATGTCTGGCCCATACTTCAGGCAGTGATGATGTTTCTAAAGGAAACAGACAAGCTGATTTAGCTGCAAAGGCTGCGGCTCTGCTTCCTGTTCAGATAACCACAGCAGCACGGCTGGATGAGGAACTAGGGGACATAGAAGCTATGCAGCAGCATGCATCTGCTGATGACAAGAGAAAATGGAGAGATGCAGGCTGTGTGTATAAAAATAATCAGTGGTGGGGCCCCAATGAAAAACCATGTTTACCTTCTCATTTCTTTCAGGCATATGCGAAACTGACACACGGTTTGGACCACGCGTCCAAGACGGGAATGTTTTCCATTATGAAAAATAACTGGTTTACCAAAGGTTTTTCCACAGTGGCAGCAGATTTTTGCAGCAGGTGTCTGATTTGCGGAACGAACAATGTGGCCAGGGGTCAGGCAATGAGACAGGCGGGGCATCCCAGGCCGCCAAGACCATTCTCACATGTAATGCTTGATTATATTGAGTTGACACAATCAGATAAGAAGAAATACTGCATAGTTGCTGTAGATCTTTTTTCAGGATGGGTTGAAGTTTTACCAACATCAAAAGCAGATGCACAAGGGGTGGCAAAATTACTCCTACAGGAGATAATCCCACGATGGGGAATTCCTGAGAGATTATCAAGTGATAATGGCTCGCATTTTGTGAACAGTGCAATTTCAGCAGTTGAAGCGTTTCTGGGTACACCCTGGAAACACTTTTGTTCCTATCATCCAGAATCAGCTGGAGCGGTAGAGAGACAGAACCAGGTTCTGAAAAACAAGCTGGTAAAAATTTGCGATGAGACAGGGCTCTCATGGCCTAAGGCTCTGCCCATTGCTTTGACTTATATGAGAATGAGAAAGAGGGGGCGAGCACAACTCTCACCATTCGAGATTCTGTTTGCTCGTCCACCTCACATGGGCTGGGAACCACACAAACCTAGACCACTGCCTGACACCACTCTTTGTGAACATGACATGTTGCAATATTGTGTTGAACTGGATAAGGTGTTCTGTGATATCTCAAAACAGGTACAGGCAGCGGCTCCAGAACCGGCTGAGACAGCCCTGCACAGCATCAGACCAGGTGATTTCGTGCTGATAAAGGATCTGAGGCGGAAACACTGGAGAGCAAAACGGTGGCAGGGACCATTTCAAGTTTTGCTGACAACTCACACTGCAGTGAAAGTCGAGGAGAGGGCTCCGTGGATTCACGGGACGCACTGTCGGAAAGTGCCAGCTCCTGCGGTAGCTGCAGCGGAAGAAGAATCCCAGGTATCAGCTCATGCGGTAGCTGCAACGGAGGACGAATCCCAGGCATCAGCTCATGCGGTAGCTGCAACGGAAGAAGAATTCCATATACAGCCCACGAGTACCTAACAGGTTACAAACTAAAGGGTGCGGCTTGTCATCCTGTAAGTTTCCAATTCAAACACTATCATCTCTGGAGGGAGGACGAATCTTTAATTGAAGACGATTCAGCCATTCTAGGAATCATTAGAACTGAGTCAAGAACTTTGTGGAGTTTTGATGGTGAGGGCATTGGAGTGACTTGTCTATTAATAGCCACCAGACCTGCCCTGAGACCAACAATAGATAGAGAAAAGGGACTCATATCTTTTTCACAACAACATTTTCTTGCCTGGCAAGGTTGTAAATTGTGGGAATATGCTACTAAATCTTATCCTCTTAACTAGTCTGACCATAGGTCTAGCACAGGATGGTAGTATACAGGTACAAATGACAAAGGGGAAAGAAAGTAAACTGATTATAATATGTGATCCTATTTCAGCAGCAGGACCTGGGTATAATCCCACCAGCTTGAGCAAATGGGGCAAAGCCATGTATTTTTGTAAAGAACCATGTGAATGGCTAGATGTATACGGGGGTAATAAAGATGCTATGCTTGATGGTTTAATGACGAGAGCAGACTATAAATCACCTAATAGTCAAGTCAGAAAGATGATTTCAGGTCTTATTGAATTCGAAGAAATCACTGAAAACCGTAAAATTAAATTGAAAGTCACTCTGTCAACAGGAAACGATGGTGCAACTCAGTGGGAAGGAAAATTTTTCTGTGCATGGTGGACAGCAGGTACTGACACTTATGTTCCAATAGACATTACAATGGTAGATCCACCAACGGAAACCCATAGCTTGTCTGAACTGATAACTCATTCTAGCATACCTGAAGAAGAAGATGCTGAATTAGAAAGACAGTTTAATTTGCATCATGAAGACACGACTATTGCACATAGCAGAATACAATGTGGGGGCAATAGAGCATGTATGTTAAGTTTACTTCAACGACAAGCTTTGGAAATTAATCAATCATGTTGGTGGTGTCTGAGAATGGATAGGACCTGGAGGGTTCATCCGTTAAGATCAACTAATCTAGGAGAATTAAAAGGATTAATTCCGTGTGCTATGTGGAAATTACTGAATGGAGTAAACACTGACGAAAACAAATCAATGTCTCGAAAGGGGGTTGCGTGTCAGAATCCATCAGAACACAGCACCAAAGACTTTGACAATGTATGGGCAGTAAAACCGCAATTAGGCGACGTATGTTTATGCAAATTAGAGTTCCAAAGAGGGGCAGTAATGACAGGTACATCCCATTGCAAAACTACGATAACAATGCATAATAACAAATATATAACATCAGATGGTGTGTTTATTGCGTGTCCAGGTAACGACGATGATCTAAGAGAAACTACAGCTGGAACAGTATGGGTCTGCGGTCAAACTGCTTTCCATTCCCTTCCTAAGAACTGGATGGGGTGCTGTTATCCAGGACTTTTAGATATTGGAACGGACGTTTATGTAAATAAAGAAAATGACGACTATAAGCAAACTTCTATGAGATCAAAGAGAAGCTTAGCTGATGAAAAGATACCGATAATGTTTCAAGGTACCAAACTTTGGAATCCTTGGACAAGTAGAATATCGATGACCGGATGGTCTTTCCTTGGTGGGGCAGGTACTGCTGCCAGCTTGTTAAAAATAAATGGCTTAGCCTGGCAAGTATTACGCTTAGCTAACGAAACTGAAGATGCTTTAGGACAACTGAATTATGAACTTAGAGGCGTCAGACAGGCAGTCGTACAACATCGTATCGTGCTCGACATCCTCACGTCAGAGCGAGGGGGCGTGTGCAAAATGTTAGGGACTTCCTGTTGCTTCAATCTGCCTGACGTCTATCAAAATGTAACAGACATAATAGAGCACATGAAACTGGCTGTGGCCACTCCACCAGAAATGTCATCTTCTCTGGATGCTTGGTTTTCTGGCCTCCAGGGGTGGACTAAATGGGTAATAAGTACTGTTATGCCGATAGCATGTTTGATTTTGATTTTGATTTTGATGATCCCATGTTTGATAAATTGTATCTCTACAATCACTGCTAGAACAGTGTCTACCACGATGGTTAGAATAACTACAGGAGAGTACGTCACAATGATACGTAGGGAACCTGAGGCGGATGCCACAGTGCCCGAGACTGAAGAATATGAGAATGAGAGCGAACATGCGTTTGACTAAGAAATGAAGTAGCCATGGGAAAAATTTACTTGATGTAAATTACTATGATTATGGAGAAGTAAATGTCAAATTTTGTGTGTATGTTCTTTGAAAATGAACATGGGGTGGATTGTAAGGGAAATTTTACATTTGAACATGTATTTGTACTCGTGAAGCAGTTAAAGAAATATAATCATATAAGCTAAAAATACATTATTGAAGATATGTAACCAAGTTTTTAGAAATGCATAAGTGAAGACAAGCTTGCGGGAACAAAATGTTCTGGGTTAGAAGACTAAGTAACAAAGAGACAATGTGCACTTCAAGTGACCTATTGTACTTGAAGTGTGAAAAGCATGTGCGTAGATTTGAGCAGCTTCGATCAAAATAGCGATAGGCAGAATGTGTGAAAACCAAGTAGCTTAAAAACAGGAACTTTTGCAGACGTAGGTATTGTGCTGTCTAGATAAATTTATGTGAGACAGGGGGGGTCTTGAACCAAGATGTTTCCTTTTAAGGTAAACAAGACTGGATGCAACGGACCCAGGATGTGTTAAGGGTATATAATGATGCCAACTGGAAGTAGCTTGGCTCTTCTCATGACAGACATTCTCTGTATGTGAACTGCCAATTTCTTGCAAGAAATAAAAGATCTTGATACTTTGACCTTTCAAAGGTTTTTGTATTTGTCTCCTTCCTCCTCACTTTTCGAATAGAATTATTTCCACAACAGGAGCGATCATGGATGGTCGCTCGGTGTCCGTGGACGGGTCATCATCTCACCTGGCACTTAATCACCTGGTGATGATGGCTCAGGCTCTACATCCCTGGGCACCAGATTCAGGGAGCACACACCCTGTCGTGGCAGCGGCTGAGGCCCAGGGGCGGGAGACTCCACCCCGAGGCAGTGGCGCTCATGTGGAGTTGCAGACGTGGCTGTACATGGTTTCCCTGATTCTTCTACTCCCGGGAGTTCTGGAGAACAGAGTTATGGAAGTGAGTTATATCCATCCTTCGGATGAGACGTTAAACCGAGGTCCTGACTCTCTGTGGTCATAAAAAAAAAAAAAGGATGTTCTTCGAAAGAGTAGGGGTGTAAGAAGAGTCATCCTGGCCAAATTTGTTTTGGTCCATCTGTCCATCATGGCCTCCTAATCATCCATATATCCTATTGGCTTCATCACGCTGTCTCCTCTCCACCAGTAAGCTAGTGTGTGGTGGGCGTTCTGGCGCACTATGGCTGCCGTCGCATGGTGGTTGAGGAGATTCACCCCTTCTATGTAAAGCGCTTTGAGTGCCGAGAAAAGCATTATATAAATGTAATGAATTACTAATTAAGTGTGGGTTTGGCCTCGAGGGGGCCCAAACAAACCAGTTTCCTCCGTGGAGCGTTGGAGCAGGAGGAGTATGGCAGATTTGTAGCCTTGTATTAGGGGTATCCCTACAAGAGGTGTGTGTTGAGGCGGGCTGGTCCTTTCCGCACACACTCGTCGGGTTTACAACCTAGTTCCCTTGATAGGGTACGCCTCGGTTAAGACTGTAACCTCGGTTCCCTGAAGAGGTACTGAGACGTTGCGTCGCCCTGCCATACTTCATCATTTTACTATGGGTCATTTTACTACTACATTTAACATTTTACTATTTTACTAAGGACTAGTCATTTTATAAATATCACAAAAATAAGATAAACAAACCTTTTTTTTTTTTTTTTTCGTTTATTTATCTTATTTTTGCGATATTTATAAAATGACCAGTCCTTTATGTGAGAGTAGAGTGTGATGCGTGTGTGTACCTCCTGCGCCTGAATGAGCTGCTTCTCCAGGGTGCTCTGCAGCTCCTCCTGCTGTCTGCTCCTCCTCTTCTCCTCCTCCTTCTGAGAGACCCGTGTCTGCATCTGCGCCTCCTTCAGCAGCTTCAGCTCCACCCGCTGCTCCTCGCGCTCCTCCTGAAGCTCCTGCAGACGCCGGGTCTCCTCCACCCGCAGCACACGCCTCCTCTCTCGCTCCTCACGCTGATCCCGGCGCCGAGCCTTCAGCTCCTCGTGGAGAGACGACTGGCCGGACGCAGACAAGCGCTGAGCCGTCGCCATCGCTGACGGAGAGAGAGAGTGAACTCATATATATATATACTGTACATAGGACACTTACATATTTTTACTGGAAAACAATAAAAAGTGAAAAAACAATTTTTGTTCCATTTTCTATTTTTTCAAAGAAAGCGAGTAAATTATTTATAAAATAATGATTTTAATCATTAATCATTTAATAAAAAAATAAAATAAAAAAATGAAAACCAAATAAATTAAAACCAAGTTAAGTAAATATTTTTCTAATAATATATATATATATATATATGTTTTCATTTTTCATTCAACTGTTGCCATTTTTTTATTTTAAATATTCATTTAATTTGTATTATTTGGTCTTTTGACTAATATATAATTAATTTAAATGATACAATAATATACATTGTACAATATATATAATATTGACAAATGTTTAATAAAAAAATAACATGTAAAATATATTTGATATTATATTGCATCTTTTAACTTGCAAACAAAACTAAATACTTATTGAGAATTTTTATGTAATATTTCTTCCAATTTTCTAGTGAATTATTCATTAATAATTATTATATATATATATATATATATATATATATATATATATATATATATATAGTGTAATTAAGATTTGATATCTGATGAAAAGTGTACTTAGGATGTTTAGATATTGAGAGAATGATTTTCGCACCTGTGATCCACTCCTGTCTCTGTCTGGAGTCCGGCGCGCTGATCTCGAAGGTCTTGTTGAGCGTCTTCACACAGAACATGCATCTCTTCCCGTCCCGGTCCGACAGCACCTGTCAATCACAGTCGAGGCGTGGCGTCAGACGGGGAAACACGCTCGTGGGAAACGGATCCGGTCCCGGGAAATGTCAGATTTTGGACTTTTGCGTTTCAGGCATTGTTTTTAAATGAACTGGCATAAACAAGTGCATTAGTACATGGTGACGGTGCGTGCACACTGACGTGAAGTGAAGCGTTTTTAGTTCAGTTCAGTTCTCGTGCGTGAGCGTAAAGCTCAACTTCCATAGGAATTAATGGAAAGCGCTGGCTCCGCGTCAGTGTGCGCACAATCGTGCAAATATATTTTTGATCAGCTTTCTTAAAGGTGCAGTCTGTAAGAATGACTAGTGGTTGAAATAGGTACTGCAATCAAATTCAAAATATCGGAGATCGTTGTTTCTCCCGCCCCGCCTCCTCAGACTCGACGCTCACGAGATCCCGAAGATGAAACTGCTAATAATAATCAGGATAGAAGGAGACATGAGCAACGGGAGTTAGATAAGTTAGAATCAGAAATCGATGTAATGGAAAAGGGAACAACGTGGTACGAGAATATCACTGATCAACTGAATGATTCTTGGTCTCAACGTAGATATTTGTGACCCTGGACCACAAAACCAGTCTCGAGTCGCACGGGTATATCTGTGGCAATAGCCAACAATACATTGTATGGGTCAAAATGATTGATTTTTCTTTTATGCCAAAAATCATTAGGATATTAAGTAAAGATCATGATCCATGAAGATATTTTGTAAAGTTCCTACCTTAAATATATAAAACATGTATTTCTGTGAGTGAATGCTGCACAATCGCCAACATAAATGAACAACTTTAAAGGAGATTTTCTCAATGTTTCGATTTTTTTGCAGCCTCAGATTCCAGATTTACAATAGTTGTATCTCAGCCAAATATTGTCCTATCCTAACAAACCATACATCAATGGAAATCTTATTTATTCAGCTTTTAGATAATATATAAATCTCAATTTAAAAAAGGTCCAAGGGTCCAGGGTCACATATACGTGACAGAATAACACACTAGGCTGTACAGAAACTTGTGAATGATGCTCGTGCCGTCAAGTTTATGACGTCTTTTTATGTTCCGGGAAAACTTGAGTGTCGGTCACAGTGCTGATTTTGCATCCGGCAATTAATAATTTATGAATTACGCACTGGCCGTACCTCCACACAGCAGTTCTGGTCCATCTCGATGACACCCTTACACTCCTTCCCGTCCTCGCTGGCGTAGTACGAGAGGGATCCGGGCTTCAGGCAGAACCAGCGCTCGGTCCAGTTCCTGCGCAGGTGTCCCTTCTTCCACAGGTAACCCTGAAACCACACGCAGCTTTCATTGCCAGGGAATGTACAAGGAATGTGTCCTAACTCTTGGTTTCAAAGTTGTGATGAATTTTCTCCTCAGCGTAAAGATTAAGAGCTTCATCTATCCCTGTTTTACATGTTCGCAGAGTTAGTTTCTGGAGTAAATATATAGGCTATAATCTGTGTGTTTAAATGGCGGCGCTGGTGTTTCGCGTGCGTTCGGCCAATCAGAGAACACTACCGTCACTGTAGTTCCTATAGTGCTGGTTTAGACCGACTCTGAAGTAGGAGTAAATTAGTTCCTCCAAAAGGAGTTCCTAGAACTAAAATCGTTCCTAGTTCCTGCGGTGCGAACACGCCAAAATCCGGAAACTTCCACCAACAGTTCTAGGAACTATGAGAAGGTTCCTCCAGAGCGAAAGCCCCTGATGTTGCCTTTTTTTGCTCTATTTTGCAGAGCCCCTTTTGGCACCGGGTTTCGGTACCCATTCTTCCACATCAGACAGGAAGTGACATCAGCGCACCTCTTTCAGCACGTTCCCCACCATCTCTCGATACACCTTCTCCACGGCCATGGACAGGCTCTCGGCGTCGGCGTCTCGGCTAGCGGCCGCCGCGTTCACCAGCTCCAGGAACTCCCAGACGCTCAGGGCGTCGCGCGACTGCAGCTCCTCCAGCTCCACACAGCTCAGCTCCACCGTCATCACACTGCTCACCTTCCTCAGCAGGTAGTCCGCCTGACCGGGTCACACCACAAACATCCCAGAGTCAATGCCATGAGGCATTAGCAAAACACGTCCCCATTCAAACCATGTTTAATAATGAAAAACGTTTACAAAACATTGAAACAACATCTAACGCTGAATGGTTGTTAAAAGCCTAACAATGTTAACTAAATACTTTTTTATTTTAATGTATATTTTTTAGTGCTGTCAAATCGATTAATCGCGATTAATTGCACAAACATCAAATTTTGTGTTTATATAATACACACACATACATATGTAAGGGATAATGTATAGTGAGCCGGTTGTTATAGTGAATAACAACCCCGACAGGCTGAACGGGATCCCGACGCGAAGCGGAGGGATCTTGAATCAGCCTGAAGGGGTTGTTATTCACTATAACAACCGGCTCACTATACATTATCCCGCTTATTACATGGCTACCTACAAAATAAATAAATAATTTGCCGCGAATTATTGATTTAAAAAGGGGTTATTGATTTAAAAACGATTGTATTGCTTCCGCTAAAGAAAATAGTCCGTTCCGCGTCCATAGCAACGCTCTGTTTTTCATGGCAACGGTCTGTTATACTTCGCAGCGGTCTGTTATAAAGAAATAACAGACCGCATCCTATATTGGAATTCAGCCAAGCCATGTAATAAATATAAATAAATTAGTGCTCTCTTATCGATTAATCGCGATTAATCGCATCTAACATGAAAGTTTGAAAATATAATATGTGTGTGCATATATATATATATGCAGTATATGTATACACAACGTTTATGTTAGATGTGATTAATCGTGATTAGTCGATTAGACAGCACTAAAATAAATATATAATTATATTTACATTATAACATCATTATTAAAAAATTATTTAAAAAAACAGTGAAACAACATTTAACGCTAAATGGTTGTAAAAAGGTAAAAAATTGTTAAATACTTTTTTTGTAAATATAAATATATATGAAACATGGGTTTATATTTACATTTAAATTTTAACACTGAAAAACTTTTAATAACATTGAAACGTTTAATGCTAAATGGTTGTAAAAAGGATAACAAAATACGTATACAGTACATGAGGTAATTGTTTTTATATTTTTTTATTTTTTTATATTTTTTGCATCTATATGAGCTCATTTACATAAATATATATGATTTTTTATATATATTTTAAATGTATTCAAACGTAAATAAATACATAACTATATTTAAATCAAAACTATATAAGTCTGTGTGTGTGTGTGTGTGTGTGTGTGTGTGTGTGTGTGTGTGTGTGTGTGTGAGTGAGTGAGTGAGTGAGTGAGTGAGTGTGTGTGTGTGTGTGTGTGTGTGTGTGTGTGTGTGTGTAAAAAAAATATAGAACTATGTAGTGTATTAGAAATGTTTGTGCATAAAATACTTATAAATCAATGGTGAAATTTGATCAAGATCTGTATCAAAATAAAAAGTTTAAACAATGTCACAATATCAATGTTGATTCAATTTGCAAAAAATTCAACACTAAATCGAATTGTTTTTGATTTCATGCTGATGTTACGGTGGTCAAGCTGGTTTTTGAAATATGCTAGCTGGTTTGTTGCTGGACCAAGGTGGTTTAGCAGCGAAGAAGACCACCCTGGACCAGCTAATGATGGATCTGTGTTCGGTTGGAGTTGGAGACGTGTATCAGCTCACCTCCTCCGGCACGAGAGCGAGAGGGTATTTGTCGTCCGCCAGAAAGTTGAAGAGACACCAGAGCCGGAGAGCGTCCTGATTGGTCAGAACCCGGAGCGTGTCGGGACGGTAGTTTTTCTTGGAACACAGAGTCCAGCAAAGCTCATCGACTTCTTCTTTAACGAACGTCCCCTCCGTCACCTGACCACACAGCAAACGCAACACCATCTGAATTATTTTCTCAGAAAAATCAATGAGTTTCGCTATGTTTCTATACAAAGTTGCAAATTTAAATTGGAACATCGAGTAAAACACTTGCGAATAAAGCAATGTTTCCATCCCATCCCAGCAAGCAATTTTGCGTTTAAAAGACGTCTAATAGCGTACACTACTGTAGTCTATCTCTACTGTGCACTACTGTACTCTATCTCTACTGTACACCACTGTACTCTATCTCTACTGTACACCACTGTACTCTATCTCTACTGTACACCACTGTACTCTATCTCTACTGTACACCACTGTACTCTATCTCTACTGTACACCACTGTACTCTATCTCTACTGTACTCCATCTCTACTGTACACTACTGTACTCTATCTCTACTGTACACCACTGCACTCTATCTCTACTGTACACTACTGTACTCCACTGCACTGTACACCACTGTACTCTATCTCTACTGTACACGGCTGTACTCTACTGTACTCTATCTCTACTGTACACTACTGTACTCTATCTCTACTGTACACTGCTGTACTCTACTGTACTCTATCTCTACTGTACACTACTGTACTCTATCTCTACTGTACACTACTGTACTCCACTGTGCTGTACACTACTGTACTCTATCTCTACTGTACACTACTGTACTCCACTGTACTGTACACTATTGTACTCTAATGTATGCTATCTCTACTGTACACTACTGTACTCATCTCTACTGTACACTACTGTACTCATCTCTACTGTACACTACTGTACTCATCTCTACTGTACACTACTGTACTCTATCTCTACTGTACACTACTGTGCTCTACCTCTACTGTACACTACTGTACTCTACTGCACTCTATCTCTACTGTACACCACTGTACTCTATCTCTACTGTACACTACTGTACTCTATCTCTACTGTACTCTACTGTACTCTATCTCTACTGTACACCACTGTACTCATCTCTACTGTACACTACTGTACTCTATCTCTACTGTACACTACTGTGCTCTACCTCTACTGTACACTACTGTACTCTATCTCTACTGTACACCACTGTACTCTATCTCTACTGTACACTACTGTACTCTACTGTACTCTATCTCTACTGTACACCACTGTACTCATCTCTACTGTACACTACTGTACTCTATCTCTACTGTACACTACTGTGCTCTACCTCTACTGTACACTACTGTACTCTATCTCTACTGTACACTACTGTACTCTATCTCTACTGTACACCACTGCACTCTATCTCTACTGTACACTACTGTACTCCACTGCACTGTACACCACTGTACTCTATCTCTACTGTACACGGCTGTACTCTACTGTACTCTATCTCTACTGTACACTACTGTACTCTATCTCTACTGTACACTGCTGTACTCTACTGTACTCTATCTCTACTGTACACTACTGTACTCTATCTCTACTGTACACTACTGTACTCCACTGTGCTGTACACTACTGTACTCTATCTCTACTGTACACTACTGTACTCCACTGTACTGTACACTATTGTACTCCAATGTATGCTATCTCTACTGTACACTACTGTACTCATCTCTACTGTACACTACTGTACTCCATCTCTACTGTACTCATCTCTACTGTACACTACTGTGCTCTACCTCTACTGTACACTACTGTACTCATCTCTACTGTACACTACTGTACTCATCTCTACTGTACACTACTGTACTCTATCTCTACTGTACACTACTGTGCTCTACCTCTACTGTACACTACTGTACTCTACTGCACTCTATCTCTACTGTACACCACTGTACTCTATCTCTACTGTACACTACTGTACTCTATCTCTACTGTACACTACTGTGCTCTACCTCTACTGTACACTACTGTACTCTACTGTACTCTATCTCTACTGTACACCACTGTACTCTATCTCTACTGTACACTACTGTACTCATCTCTACTGTACACTACTGTACTCATCTCTACTGTACACTACTGTACTCTATCTCTACTGTACACTACTGTGCTCTACCTCTACTGTACACTACTGTACTCTACTGCACTCTATCTCTACTGTACACCACTGTACTCTATCTCTACTGTACACTACTGTACTCTATCTCTACTGTACACTACTGTGCTCTACCTCTACTGTACACCACTGTACTCTACTGTACTCTATCTCTACTGTACTCTACTGTACTCTATCTCTACTGTACACCACTGTACTCATCTCTACTGTACACTACTGTACTCTATCTCTACTGTACACTACTGTGCTCTACCTCTACTGTACACTACTGTACTCTACTGTACTCTATCTCTACTGTACACCACTGTACTCTATCTCTACTGTACACTACTGTACTCTACTGTACTCTATCTCTACTGTCCACCACTGTACTCATCTCTACTGTACACTATCTCTACTGTACACTACTGTGCTCTACCTCTACTGTACACTACTGTACTCTACCTCTACTGTACACCACTGTACTCTATCTCTACTGTGCTCTACCTCTACTGTACACTACTGTACTCTACCTCTACTGTACACCACTGTACTCTATCTCTATCGTACTCTATCTCTACTGTACACTACTGTACTCTACCTCTACTGTACTCTATCTCTACTGTACTCTACTGTACTCTCTCTACTGTGCTCTACCTCTACTGTACACTACTGTACTCTACCTCTACTGTACACACGTGAATCTACATTTCCTTCGGCCAGAGGATTATTATTGCACTTTTGGTGTGAAAGGGTCTTTAAAATTTAACTAAAAATATAACTTTTTTGTTTATAAAAAAACAAGCCCAGCCCAGGTGGAAAAAAGTAAAGCAAAAGTAACGTAACGCATCACTAAGTGATGCAATTAGTTACTTCTTAAGGGAGTAACGCAATATTGTAATGCATTACTTCTGCAAGCAACTTTCCCCAACACTGGTCACGAGTGTTGAATGAGGCTCTTTGAGTGTGTGTGTGTGTGTGTGTGTGTGTGTGTGTGTGTGTGTGTTTCTCCACACTGTTTTTATAGCCCTAAACACTTAATAGACTAATTTTAGGATAAACATCCGAGACAAAGTTGGTCGTTCAGTGAATCGTATCGTAACTCAAGTCTCATGAGTGTTGAACGAGTGTGTGTTTCGGTACCTTGTCCAGTATGAACTGGTTGAGGTAAGGCATGTACCCCTGACTGGATACGGGACCGTCGTCATCGTCGCTGAAGTGTCTCTCGAGGGCCGCCGGATCGTGAGGAATCCGCAACACACTGTGAAGGTTATGAGACAAAACCTGTGCACACACACACACACACACACACACACACACACACACAGAGAGAGAGAGAGAGAGAGAGAGTCTGACTGCAGCTTTTGTTTGATACCAATCTGTCTAAGCCACAGAGTGTGAGTCAGATTAACTAGAACAGCAGTTTCACACACTCCAGATATCTCAACGAGGATTAGTCATGATACTGAACTATAGACCAAAACTTCAGTCACTTTACAGCCACATACTCTGATGTACTGAGTGGAAACATTAAGTGCGCACTTGAAAACACTACCGTACACAACATTTGCATATAATACAGAAAGGTGATATTATAAGTACAGTAAATATTACATCCATACAATTGAATTATTCACTTTATCCATCACTTTTTACTCTGACGACATCACTAAAGTGAGATTTAGTACACTTCTGGAGATACTATGGTTTGGCAAGTCCACAACAGACACACACACACACACATACATGCACAGTCAAACACCTGTCTCTCTCTCTCTCTCTCTCACACACACACACACACACACACACCTGTCTCACCTTGAGCTGTGATTTGGACACTTTGCCGCTGTCTTCGGTGTCCAGGGACGTGAAGGCGTACCAGATGCTCTTCAGCAGAGCGGCTCTCAGCGCCATGTTTCAAACCTGATCACTTTACTCTCTTATTTTCTGCTCTCCTTCATTCGCTCTGCAAGTGTGTCCACATCCTGTGTGTGTGTGTGCTGAACTCTGGCGCCCCCTGTCTGTGGACCTGAGATCAGTGTGTGTGTGCTGCTCCTGACACACAAGGTGTGTTTACTAGGGCTATACGGTCACTACTGAGATTATTTTGGTCAGTATTAATATTTAACATGATTACTCATTGAAACATACATACATTTGTCCAATGTTTGTTAAAAAAAGTGTTTTAACAGACAGACAGACAGACAGACAGATGGATAGATGGATGGAAAGATAGACACATAGACAGACAGATAAACAGACATATAAACAGATAGACATTTAGACAGACAGACAGACAGATAGATAGACAGACAGACAGACTGATAAATAGACAGACAGACAGACTGATAAATAGACAGACAGACAGACAGACAGACAGACAGACAGACAGACAGACAGACATGGGGCTCTAACTCGCACCCAGCGCAATTGACTTTGTACACGACGCATGTATCATTCTTATTTTGCACCCACGCACAGCAGACTCTTCCCTCCACAGACGCACGTCGGTAAATTAGGGAATGAACTTGCGCTCCCGGGGGCGGTTCAGGGAAAAGAGGAGGCGTGTTCTGGTGCAAACGTTCCCTGGTGCTATTTTGCAGTTTCAGAAAATAATTCCTCCACTGACCAGGAGAAACCTCGTCTAAAGTCAGTGGCGCATTGCACATGTTATTCAGATGCTGTTTTAAGGGCGCATGCTTGGCCATAATGTAGCGTGAGCACAACACACACACACTTTGCTTCTCTCATCTACACACAGATGCAGCAGTTTTCATTTTTGCAAATCATACATTATTACAAGGAAAAATATTACCACACGAGGGAAATCATTGGTGTGTCCATGAAGATATGAAAAAATAGGCATAAATCTAGCTTACACATTTACCCAAATTATCATACGCCTGTTTAACCGAAGCTAATCTGGGTGTGTTTCTCCATCCCCAATGTCACTTCTCTGTGTTTTACGGCCCTGACGAGAACGTCGGTCTCCTCGGCTGTGAACCGCTCCTGGCAAATCCGCCGTTATAATAGCAATCCGCCATGGAACAAGCGCGCCTGCTCTTAAAGGGAATGTGAGATGACGCTCTGATTGGTTTATTTCACGTTACTCCCAAACCACACCTATGAGTAATGAAGCGACTTCAGACCAACACATTTTAGATTTGCGTCCGAGACCCGCCCACAAAGATACTTGTGTTTTGCGTTTGATACTTGCGTTTCAGATCGTCAAAATAGGGCCCAGATAGATGGATAGATAGATACACATATAGATAGATAGATAGATAGATAGATAGATAGATAGATAGAAAGACAGACAGATATACATATAGATAGATGGATAGATAGATAGACAGACGGACGGACGGACGGACGGACAGATAGATAGATAGATAGATAGATAGATAGATAGATAGATAGATAGATAGATAGATAGATAGATAGACAGACATATAGACAGACAGATATACATATAGATAGATAGATGGATAGATAGATAGATAGACAGACATATAGAAAGACAGACATATAGACAGACAGATATACATATATAGATAGAGCGATAGATAGATAGAT
>NC_138234.1:1740054-1782554 GCF_964197995.2 Scardinius erythrophthalmus | reverse complement strand
AGCATTTACACAAGAAGTGTGCGGGACTGTTTTTCTTTGTAGCTGTATGACGTTTTCATTGATCATTTTTCTCCTTAATTCGAGGGGAATTCCACTGAGAGACAGATTAGACATTATTTAATGATTCGCCTCGGGCTCAAATACACACAAGACAAGCGCAGATATGTCTCTAAATCAAAAAAGAGGGATTCGATCCGCCGCTTATTTTGAGTTCTGGCCGCTCCTGTCTAGCACATCCCGTAACTCTTGTGTTGTACACAATGTCGTGAATTAGAGACGGATTACACGTCCTCATCTCCGACACACTGCCGCATCTTTAGGCCAGAAACATGCTAATGTTTGCCCAACACATTACAAGCATACTTTATTTAACTTCAAATGTCTGTTAATAAACCTAATGTGTTATTATTTGGCACTCTAGAACGCAACAGCACATGAAACCAGAGACGTTTGCACATGTTTTGGGTCTTTTCGCCAGTATTTTATGTCAAATCCGTGTTAATTGCAAGGACCAGCCGCAGGTTTATCCTGCGTATTTGAACCTCAGACTAAGCGGTTATTAAGTTAATCTGGAGTGTGTTTGAAGTCCTCTGGTCTAAACTCAAGTCTGTCTCTCTCAAAATCCTTCACAGGGCTTTCAAAGAGCAGCAGAAGCCGTTTTCCGAGCGTCTATCATTGAGACCGGGGAAGAGGATGATGCTTCCTCGCTTCAGGAAACGCACGCTAATCCATCAGTCTTAGATAAACTTCCTCGGGCTTGGCTTTCATTTATGAACGAACGACACCAATAGCAACTCCACGCCTCAAAATGGACGCATCTCATTGCCGTTTGGGCAGGAGCAGTAGGTACTGTGCGCCCTCTGGTGGTTACAGAGGGAATGACGTCCACTCAGATCCGCTAGGTCGCTCGCTACCGCTGTTCTTATACCCCACTCACGTTGAGCAGCGAGTTTACGACAGCTCGTACTGTGGCGGTGCGTCACTACTGTCGTATCTCCCGCCGTTTCACGGCAGCTTCGGCGTCTACGAATGCCCATTCGAGCCCGCCTTCATCCAGAAACGCAACGAGCGGGAACGCCAACGAGTGAAGTGCGTGAACCAGGGATACGCCAAGCTACGTGACCACCTGCCCAACACAACCACGGACAAACGGCTGAGCAAAGTGGAGACGCTGCGCGCGGCCATCCGCTACATCAAATACCTCCAGGAACTGGTGGAGAACACGGACAGTGTGGAGGAGAACGCAACAGCGTCGCCTCTTTCCATTTCCGAATCGTCTTCCGAGGAGTCTGTTGGGAGTTAAAGACGTTCAGAAAACATCATATCCTAGCAACATTTATCATGCACCAACTTTGATTCTGAGTGATTCTCAAATATCAGCATGTGGTTCAATAAGGGCTTTCGCACTGAATAGTTATAGGAACTCGCCACCAGGGTGTTCCCCCGAGAAATAATGGTTCGCTTAGGAACGTTTTACTGGTTGCGTTCGCAGCGCCAGTTTGAACTCTGAAGTGACGTAAGACACGCTTGTTGTTGTGACTTATTTTGACGGCGCTGAGAACGACTGAGCTCACAGTTCTCACATTGCTGCACTTCATTAGTTAACGATCTGTCTAACAGTCCTGTCTAATACGTTAATAGTTGTGTTGGATTTTCTCCTCAGCGTAAAGATTAAGAGCTTCATCTATCACAGTTTTACATGTTCGTAGAGTTAGTTTCTGGAGTAAATATATAGGCTATAATCTGTGTGTTTAAATGGCGGGTGCTGGTGTTCGTTCGGCCAATCAGCGAACACTACCGTCACTGTAGTTCCTATAGCGCTGGTTTAGACCGACTCTGAAGTACGAGTAAATTAGTTCCTCCAAAAGGAATTCCTAGAACTAAAATCGTTCCTAGTTTCTGTGGTGCGAACACGCCAAAATCCGGGAACTTCCGCCAATAGTTCTAGGAACTATGAGAAGGTTCCTCCGGTGCGAAAGCCCCTACTGATGCAAATCCACAATTTCTAATTCAAAAAGAGACAAAAAAAATGTGTCAGACGTTTCATTAAGTCTGACCTTTAATAAACCAATGAAATCTTCAGAAATTAGATAAATGAGTTAGCAAGGCAAGACCAGTTTATTTATATAGCACATGTCGTACACTACGGTGATTTAAAGTGCTTTACACAGAAAGGAATTAAAATAATCACAAAATAAAAGCAAGGACAATTAAAACAGTTATAAAAGGCATTAAAAGAGATATAAAGATGAAATTTAAAAGAGTAAAAAGATGATACATAGATAAACTTCTCATCTGGCAAAACACTGTGAGATTTTCCCATGTTGATTGTACTGTGTCTGTGGTGTTCTTTCTGCACGCCTAAATAATCTGTTGGACGTCTCCAGTAGATCCGATTTCCCCTGAAATCGGACAGGAGGAGCTCTAGGAAAGGAATCAATCCAGTCCGCACCCCACAGAACAGATCTGGTCCCCGACCTCGAGTTTCACATCAAACTCACTACTCTACCACAGACTCAGGTCATCAACATGCTTTCGTCTCTCACTTTCCCAATGAACATTAGATGAGTTAAACGTTTTGGTGTTTGCTTGTGTGAAGTCTCCCACTGAGAGCGTGTTTTGCAGACTGGGACATGAGGGCGGAGGGGTCACGACGCCCAAAAAAGCCTTGAAATCAACACGACGGCCAGTTTCTGACCTTGAACTCCCAGCGATCGCTCTGTGATCATGTGTACTGTGATTTTAAACTTCCTAAATTCAAATAAACCTTAAATTATACTTGGAATGAGATTGTTTTCACTTTGACATCCATATCGTTCTCCAGGTTTTGTTGTTGAGGTTTTATGTCTGTTCATTGACACATGTATGTGATCTTAAAAACCTCAAAGAATTTAAATAGAATATTAATATATATATATATATTGAATGTTTATATATATATATGTGAGTGTGTGTGTATTATTATTAAAATTAATAAAACCATATATAAATATAATGTGATAATAATTATGAAATATGACATTGACAGTTCACCCATTTGCACTGTTGAGACAATAATCATTGGGACAATCATAAAAAACTGTGACACCAAATTTCACAGTGATTTATCTGTGAGCTGATTGGTTTGCCACCTCAGTGATGTCACAAAGCCCAAACAGAAAAAGCCAATGAGAACATTCCAAAGTTATGACTGTGCTAATGTCCTGCCTCTTCATCTATCTCTCTGTGACCATAACTGTGTCATGTTCTGTTGTCCCCTAACACACACACGCATGTGAGTGACACGCATTGTCTATATTTATTTTTTAAGTCAGACAGCTGCAGTACTAACCAAACAAGAGCAGAGAGAGACAGTGCGAGGAATAGATTCAGACAGACAGAGAGCTTCATTTTTGAGTCCCGAGAAGATCCTGAACTATTGAGCCGAGTACCTGATCTCCAGAATTCCTGCGCCTCCTGCTCGGTTCTGGTCGGATCATGGAGGGCGGTGGCGAAGCACCCATGACCTCCTTCATCATGGATGAAGAGACGCTGAAGAGGAAGCAGAGAGAGAAACTCAAGAAGCTCCAGGCCACAGGTGGAAACCCGCGGCCCGCACGATCCCTCCTCTTCCTCACGCTGAAGAACCCCTTCCGCAAGGCCTGCATCAACATTGTAGAGTGGAAGTATCCTTTAACTACTCAGAAAATGTTTTTAATTACAATAATGTTTTTTGTGCAGAGTCACTAAAACATGTCAGTTCATTTAATGCATGTTGTTAAAGTATGTCAATGTAATTTTCAGCATCATTACTCCAGTCTTCCATGTCACATGATCCTTCGGAGATCATTGAAATATGATGATTTGAAACATTTCTGATTATTATCAATGTTGAAATAATATGTGCTTATGTAAACCGTGGTACATTTTTATTTTCCGGATTCTTTGATGAATTGAAAGCAAATTCATTTTATTTCATAAATAATTCATATTTATTTTGAATTGAATCTTTTGTAACATCTTTCCTGTCACTTTTGATTAATTAATTGTGTCTTAGCGAAATAGATAACTTACCCCAAACATTTTAATGGTAGTTTATCAGTTTCCACAAAAATATTAAGCAGCAAAAATTGTATAAAAATAAGTGATATAACAAAATAAAATGTCTTTCATAGATCAGTGGTCTTAAAGAAGTTCTCAGTTATGTTTCAGTTCAACATCAACTTAATTAGACTATTTTCTGACATACTGTAATATACTAAACAAACATCTTAATTTACTCTCCATTTTATCTCATTGCTGCATATGAGTAAACAAGCGTACATAAAAGTAATTCATTACAAGAGTCAACAAGAAGTGTTCAAACACAGCAAGCAACTATGAGATGACAGACCGTTAATGAGCTGATTTAGTCATGAGTGTGTGTGTAAATGTCAGTGTTTCAGCGCAGTGCTCTGATATTCTGAGAGAACAGCTGTTCTGTCCTCCAGCTCACTAAATACAGACATGCTAAGCTCAGAGAATGCTAGCGCACACACAACAACACACTGAGACGTCATGTAGATCACTATGGTACAACACACATTATTATACTGCGCATCACTGCAGGAATATATTTCTCACTTTAAGAGAAGCTGGTGTGTTTTCCTGAATGTGTCTCTCAGACCGTTTGAAATCATCATCCTCCTCACCATCTTTGCAAACTGTGTAGCTCTGGCCGTTTTCATGCCAATGCCTGAGGAAGATACGAATAACACCAACAGCAACCTAGTGAGTCTCTCTCTCACACGCGATCACACAAGACTCCATCTTAATACACCTAAGAAAACCTATAGACCCCGCCCTCACACACAACCTCAACATATAAACCCCTCCCCAATACCTGTTGACTCCACCTCAAGACACCTAAGACAACATACAGACCCCACCCTCATACACTCCTCAACATATAAACTACGCCCCAATACCTGTAGACTCCACCTCAAGACACCTAAGACAACATATAAACCCTGCCCTCATACACTCCTCAACATATAAACTACGCCCCAATACCTGTAGACTCCACCTCAAGACACATGCTCATCCTATAGACCCGCCCTCATACACTCCTCAAAATATAAACCCCTCCCCAATACCTGTAGACTCCACCTTAAGACACCTAAGACAACCTATAGACCCCACTCTAATACATCTTAACATATAAACTACGCCCCAATACCTGTAGACTCCACCTCAAGACAAATGCTCAACCTATAGACCCCACCCTCATACACTCCTCAAAATATAAACCCCTCCCCAATTCCTGTAGACTCCACCTTAAGACACCTAAGACAACCTATAGACCCCACTCTAATACATCTTAACATATAAACTACGCCCAAATACCTGTAGACTCCACCTCAAGACACATGCTCAACCTATAGACCCCACCCTCATACACTCCTCAAAATATAAACCCCTCCCCAATTCCTGTAGACTCCACCTTAAGACACCTAAGACAACCTATAGACCCCACTCTAATACATCTTAACATATAAACTACGCCCCAATACCTGTAGACTCCACCTCAAGACACATGCTCAACCTATAGACCCCACCCTCATACACTCCTCAAAATATAAACCCCTCCCCAATTCCTGTTGACTCCACCTCAAGACACATGCTCAACCTATAGGCCGCGCCCTCACACACAACCTCAACATATAAACCCCTCCCCAATACCTGTTGACTCCACCTCAAGACACCTAAGACAACATACAGACCCTGCCCTCATACACTCCTCAACATATAAACTACGCCCCAATACCTGTAGACTCCACCTCAAGACACCTAAGACAACATACAGACCCTGCCCTCATACACTCCTTAACATATAAACTACGCCCCAATACCTGTAGACTCCACCTCAAGACACCTAAGACAACATATAGACCCTGCCCTCATACACTCCTCAACATATAAACTACGCCCCAATACCTGTAGACTCCACCTCAAGACACATGCTCATCCTATAGACCCACCCTCATACACTCCTCAAAATATAAACCCCTCCCCAATACCTGTAGACTCCACCTTAAGACACCTAAGACAACCTATAGACCCCACTCTAATACATCTTAACATATAAACTACGCCCCAATACCTGTAGACTCCACCTCAAGACACATGCTCAACCTATAGACCCCACCCTCATACACTCCTCAAAATATAAACCCCTCCCCAATTCCTGTAGACTCCACCTTAAGACACCTAAGACAACCTATAGACCCCACTCTAATACATCTTAACATATAAACTACGCCCCAATACCTGTAGACTCCACCTCAAGACACATGCTCAACCTATAGACCCCACCCTCATACACTCCTCAAAATATAAACCCCTCCCCAATTCCTGTAGACTCCACCTTAAGACACCTAAGACAACCTATAGACCCCACTCTAATACATCTTAACATATAAACTATGCCCCAATACCTGTAGACTCCACCTCAAGACACATGCTCAACCTATAGACCCCACCCTCATACACTCCTCAAAATATAAACCCCTCCCCAATTCCTGTTGACTCCACCTCGAAACACATGCTCAACCTATAGGCTGCGCCCTCACACACTCCTCAACATATAAACCCCTCTCCAATTCCTGTAGACTCCACCTCAAGACACCTAAGACAACCTATAGACCCCACCCTCATACACTCCTCAAAATATAAACCCCTCCCCAATTCCTGTTGACTCCACCTCAAGACACATGCTCAACCTATAGGCCGCGCCCTCACACACTCCTCAACATATAAACCCATCTCCAATACCTGTAGACTCCACCTCAAGACACCTAAGACAACCTATAGACCCCACCCTCATACACTCCTCAAAATATAAACCCCTCCCCAATACCTGTAGATTCTACCTTAAGACACATGCTCAACCTATAGACCCCACCCTCATACACTCCTCAAAATATAAACCCCTCCCCAATACCTGTAGACTCCGCCTCAAGACACCTAAGACAACCTATAGACCCCACCCTCATACACTCCTCAAAATATAAACCCCTCCCCAATACCTGTAGACTCCACCTTAAGACACCTAAGACAACCTATAGACCCCGCCCTCATACACTCCTCAAAATATAAACCCCTCCCCAATACCTGTAGACTCCACCTCAAGACACCTAAGACAACCTATAGACCCCACCCTCATACACTCCTCAAAATATAAACCCCTCCCCAATACCTGTAGATTCTACCTTAAGACACATGCTCAACCTATAGACCCCACCCTCATACACTCCTCAAAATATAAACCCCTCCCCAATACCTGTAGACTCCACCTTAAGACACCTAAGACAACCTAGAGACCCCACCCTCATACACTCCTCAAAATATAAACCCCTCCCCAATACCTGTAGACTCCACCTCAATACACCTAAGACAACCTATAGACCCCGCCCTCATACACTCCTCAAAATATAAACCCCTCCCCAATACCTGTAGACTCCACCTCAATACACCTAAGACAACCTATAGACCCCACCCTCATACACTCCTCAAAATATAAACCCCTCCCCAATACCTGTAGACTCCACCTCAATACACCTAAGACAACCTATAGACCTCACCCTCATACACTCCTCAAAATATAAACCCCTCCCCAATACCTGTAGACTCCACCTCAAGACACCTAAGACAACCTATAGACCCCACCCTCATACACTCCTCAAAATATAAACCCCTCCCCAATACCTGTAGACTCCACCTTAACCCTTGTGTGGTGTTCATATTTTTGTTACTCAGCCAGTGTTCGTGGGTCTGGTGGACCCGCTGAATTTTTGGGTTTTTAATTCAACACAATCAAAAATGTTATGTTAAAATACTCAACAGATGTTTACTTAATCCCAATTACAAGCAATATAAACAGCATATATGGTTAATATTTTCTCTTTACCTTTGTTAGATCACATTTAAGAATTGCAACCGCGTGTGGGAATGGCAGGAGACACAAAAATCACTCTTTCACACTTACACACAATCTCTCTCTCTCTCTCACACACGCACGCACACACACACACACACTCATGCACACACATACACACACACACACCCACAACAGACAACACACACACAGACACACACAAAACACACACCCACACACATACACATGCACATACACACACACACTCACTTGGATATGTGGTGTACGGTCACTCTCCATAGGCATAATGGTTTTTCTAATGTACAAACTGTATAATATATCCCCCTACACTAACCCTACCACTAAACCTACCAATCACAGAAAACTTTTGGCGTTTTTTGAATTTCAAAAAACACCATTTAGTATGTTTTAGTATGAGGACACAGATGTCATCATAAACCATGTTTACGCTGTAATACCCATGTCATTATACACATTTGTGTCCTCATAAACCATATACAAGAACATACACACACTAACAGCAGGCCCTGACAGGAGGAGGACAGAGTAAAGGTACACAGAACCTACAATTTCCACACTTTTATTAGCCTCGGGTCCAGTGGACCCGAACATGCTGTGTGTAAAATAAATGTGTAGGGGGGGTGTACAGTGTGTTTTCATTGCTTTTTGCTTTTGATAAAAAATGAAAACGGGTCCAACAGACCCGAACATCATACAAGGGTTAAGACACCTAAGACAACCTATAGACCCCGCCCTCATACACTCCTCAAAATATAAACCCCTCCCCAATTCCTGTTGACTCCACCTTAAGACACATGCTCAACCTATAGACTGCACCCTCACACACTCAACATATAAACCCCTCTCCAATTCCTGTAGACTCCACCTCAAGACACCTAAGACAACCTGTAGACCCCACCCTCATACACTCCTCAACATATAAACCCCTCTCCAATACCTGTAGACTCCACCTCAAGACACCTAATACAACCTATAGACCCCGCCCTCATACACTCCTCAAAATATAAACCCCTCCCCAATTCCTGTTGACTCCACCTTAAGACACATGCTCAACCTATAGACTGCACCCTCACACACTCAACATATAAACCCCTCTCCAATTCCTGTAGACTCCACCTCAAGACACCTAAGACAACCTATAGACCCCGCCCTCATACACTCCTCAACATATAAACCCCTCTCCAATACCTGTAGACTCCACCTCAAGACACCTAAGACAACCTATAGACCACGCCCTCATGCACTCCTCAAAATATAAACCCCTCCCCAATTCCTGTAGACTCCACCTCAATACACATGCTCAACCTAAGACTTCACAGACACTTATAGACTCCACCCCCTTACAGACTCCACCCACTGTAGACTGTTTAAAAACCTTTTAATAACTTAAAATAGGGTGATTTGTGAGGTGAATTAGGGTGAATGTTTCCATATTTATATATTGTATTCTGTTCTTATAAAAGATTGAACTATATTCTAAATGAACAAGTGATCTATCTTCTGGCAGACTTGGCTGACACCTAATGCCAGATATTCATCTCACTAAACCCTTGTAAGCGTGCGTGACCTTGACTCAGGTGACTGAAAGAAGCAGGTGCTTTGACCGCATGCCTAAGGGACGCCTGCATGTGTAGACGTTTTAAAATTAGACACAAACTTCAACTATGTGCTCTCACACACTCGCAGAGCTCTCTCATCACTGCAGTGTTATCTGAAAGATTTTGTGGTTTGTAATACAATTTGTCAGATTGTTTGTTTTGCAATCAGGTCGACATCAAAGCATTTGGATGGTAATAAACTTGCATCTAGTTTTGTTTTGTGATGAAGCTTATGCATCTATCTATCTATCCATCTAAATGTCAGTAGAAACACACAGTGTCTGCTTCAAGCTAACAGTAGGTGCCATGTTGGTTATAAAATTCTCAGCGTCTGGGTTGTTTTCAAAATGCCTCGACTGAAACCGGAGTAAAGTGTCAGACTCTAACAATTCTTTGCCACGTTCCCAGCAAACCCAACGTGTGTAAGTTCCTAGAATATAAAAAGACACGTCAAGACAGATATTCAAAGTCAAAACAAAAGAGTTGTGAAGTGGAAAAGCAACCATTGACACCAAACACCTTGAGTCAGTTGGTTGTACTGAAGTGTGCTGACAGCTCCATTCATCTCAATTTTCCGTGTGTACGTTCACAGGAGAGTCTTGAGTACATTTTTCTCATCATATTCACGATGGAATGCTTCCTGAAGATCGTGGCGTATGGATTACTCTTTCATGCCGATGCTTATTTACGGAACTGCTGGAATATATTAGATTTTGTCATTGTGACAATGGGGTAAGACATACACACCACTCCCTGAATACGGCCAGAAACACCCAAAGTACACAAACACCTACTGTGTGACGTCCCTCAGGTTGTTCACAGTTGTGGTGGACTTCATCAATAACATCAGCGGTGTCGAGGCGCCAGTGGAACAGAAGGGCGGCTTTGACATGAAAGCCCTCCGAGCGTTCAGAGTCTTGCGGCCCCTGCGGCTCGTCTCCGGGGTCCCCAGTAAGTGACAACACCTTCTTCTGCTCACCTTTCAAATTTTTTTTGAGTTGGCTGGTTAAAGTGTAATGTCTCCTCCAGGCCTGCAGGTGGTGATGAGCTCCATTCTCAAGTCCATGCTGCCCCTATTCCACATCTCTCTGCTGGTCTTCTTCATGGTCACCATCTATGCCATCATAGGCCTGGAGCTTTTCAAATGCAAAATGCATAAAACATGTTACCACACCGGCACAGGTAAGAAATGATGCAAGATAGATGAAGTGAACTTACATAGAACCAACATCGAAACTTACCTAAATCTTTTCCTTTTGCCATCTTGCAGGTACTGGTGTTTCCTTCAATAAATGCAAATTTTGTCTAATTTTGTCTTTGTTTTGATATATGCCACAGATATCATCGCCACGGGGGACGGCGAGTGTGCGGCTCCGTGCGCTCAGGCTGGTAACGGCAGGCGTTGCCCTCTTAACGGAACCGAGTGCCGTGGTGGTTGGCCCGGGCCAAATGACGGCATCACCCACTTTGACAATCTGGGTTTCTCCATGCTCACTGTATACCAGTGCATCACCACTCAGGGCTGGACCGATGTTCTGTACTGGGTCAGTGACACATAAGGGTCTTTCGCACCGGGTAGTTTTATGAACTCACCACCAGGTCAATTCCCTGAGAACTAATGCTTCCCCTAGGAACGTTTTCCTGGTTGCATTCGCACCGCCAGTAGGAACTCTAAAGTGACGTGCTTGTTGTTGTGGCTTTTATTTTGACGGTTGTTCAGTAGTTGTTCATTAGTTTACAATCTGTCTAACAGTCCTGTCTAATACGTTATTAGATAGAACTGTTATACATAGAAAGTAGACAGTAATGAAAAGTTATTAGCGTATGCCGTGTGTTTGATGTCCAGTGTTGCTGAGCAGAAATACATTATCATGTTTCTCTTTGTCTCCTCAAAGTTGTGTTGGATTTTCTCCTCAGCGTAAAGATTAAGAGCTTCATCTATCACTGTTTTACATGTTCGTAGAGTTAGTTTCTGGAGTAAATATATAGGCTTTAATCTGTGTGTTTAAATGGCGTGTGCTGGTGTTTCGCGTGCGTTCGGCCAATCAGCGAACACTACCGTCACTGTAGTTCCTATAGCGATAGTTTAGACCGACTCTGAAGTAGGAGTAAATTAGTTCCTCCAAAAGGAGTTCCTAGAACTAAAATCATTTCTAGTTCCTGCAGTGCGAACACGCCAAAATCTGAGTACTTCCGCCAATAGTTCTAGGAACTATGAGAAGGTTCCTCCGGTGCGAAAGCCCCTATTGAGCAGTGGTTCCCAAACATGGTCATGCAGAACCCCAAACAGCACCCCCAGATCCCCAACTGTACACACTTGATTGACTTGTCAGCTCCTTAGTAGAGACTCCAAGACCTGAAATAGGTGTGTCAGATAAAGGAGACTGTGTTCTGTGGGGATAGTCCAGGACCAGGGTTGGGAACCCCTGACATAAAGGACTATGATAGGGATCCGACAGCCGACTCTTGTCTTCCTACAGGTGAATGATGCGATTGGAATGGAGTGGCCCTGGCTGTATTTCGTGACTCTGATTCTCTTGGGCTCGTTCTTCATCTTGAATCTGGTTCTGGGGGTTCTGTGTGGGTAAGTCCAAACATCTGTGGTATATCTGTACTATCACTCTACACATTACTGTCCATATTTCAGAATAATGATTTAGAATGAGTGTCAAATTTTTGACTGGTAGTGATTAGAGGTGCAACGGATCGCAGTTGATCCATGATCCGTACGGATCAGCTGCTCCACGGTTTGGCACGCATGTGATTCGCGGTGTGAATAAATGTAATATTTTTAACCATCATAGAGTGAACGTTTACAATTCTTCCTTTACAATAATGCCTTAATGGCATTTTTTCCTTACATTACTTTTACTTTTATACTTTAAGTAGTTTTGAAACCAGTACTTTTACACTTTTACTTCAGTAAAATGCTTGAGTTGATACTTCAACTTCTACAGAAGTCTTTTTAAACCCTAGTATCTATACTTCTACTTGAGTAATGAATGTGAATACTTTTGACACCTCTGTTTAGGCTAGTAGTTTTTGATGTTGTATCGAAGAACTCGATTGAAAATGATCTGATCTGTGGCTCAAAAAACGTAAATGATCCGAACCGTGAATTTTGTGATCCGTTCCACCACTAGTAGTGATATGTTTCAGAGATTTTGCCGCACACCATCTCATATCTGTCTCTTTCTCTGTGGTCAGCGAGTTCACTAAGGAGCGAGAAAAGAGTTCTCGAAGTGGAGAGTATCAGATACTGCGGGAGCGTCAGCAGTTCGATGAGGATCTGAAGGGATACATGGAGTGGATCATACAGGCGGAGGTCATGGACAATGACCAGGAGGGGCAAGGTGCTCAAAAACACTCACAAACACTTTAACAAGCTACAGCCGTTGAGAACCAAGGCTCATGGGGGTGAAATCTGGTTAAATGTGGCACAATTGGTCTCCACAGGTCTGCTCCCACTTCAGAAGGATGGATCAGAATCGGAAACTCTCTATGAGCTGGAGGGACTCAACAAACTCATGTTTTATGTGTGAGTTGAGCTGTTGGGAATGAATGACTTTGTGTCCAGGAGGATATTTCTAGACCATATCCAGATCTGATGAAGGACCTGCGCCTGGACACGACGACAACGCAGTCCTGAAATGTCAACTAGTCTCTCCCTGTGAAGGCCTCCTTCCCTTCCCTTCACCTCTGTACAGATCAAACATTGTCAGAATGATTCCAGTTCGTTACAAAGTACAAATTACAAAGTAATTTGGTGTGGTCAATTTGTAAAGAAAGACTACACGGCTGCACATAAATATATTCAAACGCGCATACCTATAGACTAAACACATGATATGCATGTGCACGCCGTCAGCGTTTTCACAGAGTCACGTTTTGATAATGTTTTCAAAATTTTTCAAAACTTGGAACCCATTTCAAAGTTTGCGTTCTCGAGCCACCAGGCACTGTTGCCGTGTGGATGAGCAGCCAGAACGCATTAAAAGTTTTCTGTTAAAATGGTGTCGTGTAAGCAGCCCCTAAGTTAATAACTAATGATCTTTGCAACGGAAGTGAATCAATCAAAATTAAGTTTAGCTGGACAATAACTTTATTCTAGATCTGCTGTAAAGCCAAAACAATCTCTGTTCCTTTAATTTCCTTTTATCACTGTAAAGCTGCTTTGAAACACTCTATATTGTTAAAAGCGCTGTATAAATGAAGGTGACTTGACTTGACTTCTAAAACATAAATGCTTTGAATTTCTCTCTGCATGTGTTTTACAGTCGACACGCTCGTCGATGGAACCGTTTTTTTAGGAGGAAGTGTCGTGTGTGGGTGAAGTCCAGGTTGTTCTACTGGCTGGTGATTCTGCTGGTGTTATTCAACACTCTGGCAATCGCAACCGAACACCATGATCAGCCCGAGTCTCTCACCAACTTCCAAGGTTCAACTTCTGTTATCATTTACTCACCCTCAACTCATTTCAAACCTCTACGACTTCTTTCTTCTGTGGAACACAAAAGAATAAGTGGATTGTTATGGCCACAGATCCCAAAAGTCTAACATTCTGCTAAATGACTATAAGCCACTGATGAACATCCAGAAACCAAGTTGATTTTAGCTGGATTTTCCAAAAGGGTATTTTTTTATGTTGCTTTACCTCATTTGCAGACAATACCAATAAGGTGCTGTTGTCTCTGTTTGCGGTGGAGATGTTTCTGAAGATGTACGCAATGGGGCTGCCATCTTACTTCATGTCCCTCTTTAACCGTTTCGACTGCTTTGTGGTTTCTGTGGGGATTCTGGAGCTCATTCTCGTTAACATGGACATAATGTCTGTCATGGGGATCTCCATACTGCGTTGTATTCGGCTTCTGCGTCTCATCAAAGTAACAAGGTCTGTGATTCTCGACACCACCGTGAAGACCAGAAGAACCAGGCGTGTATGTGTGCATGATAATTGATCAGAACTGTGCGTGATTTTCAGGTACTGGACGTCGCTCAGTAATCTGGTGGCGTCTCTCTTGAACTCTGTGCGCTCCATCGCCTCCCTGCTTCTGCTCCTCTTCCTCTTCATCGTCATCTTCGCTCTGCTCGGCATGCAGGTTTTCGGGGGGAAGTTTAATTTTCCAGATGAGTATGTGAGACGAAGCAACTTTGACAATTTTCCTCAGGCTCTGATCACGGTTTTCCAGGTAAATATATCATTCATAGACAGTAAAAGACGTTGGGTTCTTTTTTTTAGGCATTGGGTTAAAATAACCCACAGTTGGGAAGGTGCTATACCACCCCATAGTTGGGTTACTCGTTGGGTTATTTTTAACCCAATGTCTAACATTCATTGGGTTATTTTTAACCCAACATTGTTAAGTGAGTATGATAAGCGAGATGTTTGGATCCACAAAGCCTCTCAAGTGTCTTGTATTCTCACTGTTTTAGATCCTGACAGGTGAAGGCTGGAACTACGTCATGTACGACGGCATCATGGCTCACGGGGGTCCCGCCGTGCCTGGAATCCTGGTCAGCATTTACTTCATTATCCTGTTCATCTGTGGAAATTGTATCCTTCGTGCGGCACAAATGTGTGAATTGTAGAAATTCCATGTGAAAAGGATGATGGCTTTCCTGAGCAATGAACTGCAGATATTCTCTTAAATGTCTTCCTGGCGATCGCGGTGGATAATCTGGCTGAGGCGGAGAGTCTGACCTCGGCCCAGAAAGAGAAGACAGAGGAGAAGAAACGCAAAAGGCTTCTTAGGTGAGTGACAAAGGTCAACAGCATGAGAAAGAGACTTCTGTCAGGACCACTATCCTCAAATACGATTGACAATTAGCATACAGCTTGGATTGGCGGTATGGTTCTGTTCTGGCGGTAGGGAGGAGGGTAATCAGCTCATGAGAAATAAGAGGTGGAGCTGAGGATGGAGGAGGGTAATCAGCTCCTGAGAAACGAGAGGTGGAGCTGAGGATGGAGGAGGGTGATCAGCTCCTGAGAAACAAGAGGTGGAGCTGGGGATGGAGGAGGGTGATCAGCTCCTGAGAAACGAGAGGTGGAGCTGAGGATGGAGGAGGGTGATCAGCTCCTGAGAAACGAGAGGTGGAGCTGGGGATGGAGGAGGGTGATCAGCTCCTGAGAAACGAGAGGTGGAGCTGGGGAGGGAGGAGGGTAATCAGCTCCTGAGAAACGAGAGGTGGAGCTGGGGATGGAGGAGGGTGATCAGCTCCTGAGAAACAAGAGGTGGAGCTGGGGATGGAGGAGGGTGATCAGCTCCTGAGAAACGAGAGGTGGAGCTGAGGATGGAGGAGGGTAATCAGCTCCTGAGAAACGAGAGGTGGAGCTGGGGAGGGAGGAGGGTAATCAGCTCCTGAGAAACGAGAGGTGGAGCTGGGGATGGAGGAGGGTAATCAGCTCCTGAGAAACGAGAGGTGGAGCTGGGGAGGGAGGAGGGTAATCAGCTCCTGAGAAACGAGAGGTGGAGCTGGGGAAGGAGGAGGGTAATCAGCTCCTGAGAAACGAGAGATGGAGCTGGGGATGGAGGAGGGTAATCAGCTCCTGAGAAACGAGAGGTGGAGCTGGGGAGGGAGGAGGGTGATCAGCTCCTGAGAAACGAGAGGTGGAGCTGGGGATGGAGGAGGGTGATCAGCTCCTGAGAAACGAGAGGTGGAGCTGGGGAGGGAGGAGGGTAATCAGCTCCTGAGAAACGAGAGGTGGAGCTGGGGATGGAGGAGGGTGATCAGCTCCTGAGAAACGAGAGGTGGAGCTGGGGATGGAGGAGGGTGATCAGCTCCTGAGAAACGAGAGGTGGAGCTGAGGATGGAGGAGGGTAATCAGCTCCTGAGAAACGAGAGGTGGAGCTGGGGAGGGAGGAGGGTAATCAGCTCCTGAGAAACGAGAGGTGGAGCTGGGGAGGGAGGAGGGTAATCAGCTCCTGAGAAACGAGAGGTGGAGCTGGGGAGGGAGGAGGGTAATCAGCTCCAGAGAAACGAGAGGTAGAGCTGGGGAAGGAGGAGGGTAATCAGCTCCTGAGAAACGATGGAGGAGGGTAATCAGCTCCTGAGAAACGAGAGGTGGAGCTGGGGATGGAGGAGGGTGATCAGCTCCTGAGAAACGAGAGGTGGAGCTGGGGATGGAGGAGGGTGATCAGCTCCTGAGAAACGAGAGGTGGAGCTGGGGATGGAGGAGGGTAATCAGCTCCTGAGAAACGAGAGGTGGAGCTGGGGATGGAGGAGGGTGATCAGCTCCAGAGAAACGAGAGGTAGAGCTGGGGAAGGAGGAGGGTAATCAGCTCCTGAGAAACGATGGAGGAGGGTAATCAACTCCTGAGAAACAAGAGGTGGAGCTGGGGATGGAGGAGGGTGATCAGCTCCTGAGAAACGAGAGGTGGAGCTGGGGATGGAGGAGGGTGATCAGCTCCTGAGAAACGAGAGGTGGAGCTGGGGATGGAGGAGGGTGATCAGCTCCTGAGAAACGAGAGGTGGAGCTGGGGATGGAGGAGGGTGATCAGCTCCTGAGAAACGAGAGGTGGAGCTGGGGATGGAGGAGGGTAATCAGCTCCTGAGAAACGAGAGGTGGAGCTGGGGATGGAGGAGGGTGATCAGCTCCTGAGAAACGAGAGGTGGAGCTGGGGATGGAGGAGGGTGATCAGCTCCTGAGAAACGAGAGGTGGAGCTGGGGATGGAGGAGGGTAATCAGCTCCTGAGAAACGAGAGGTGGAGCTGGGGATGGAGGAGGGTGATCAGCTCCTAAGAAACGAGAGGTGGAGCTGGGGATGGAGGAGGGTAATCAGCTCCTGAGAAGCGAGAGGTGGAGCTGGGGAGGGAGGAGGGTAATCAGCTCCTGAGAAGCGAGAGGTGGAGCTGGGGATGGAGGAGGGTAATCAGCTCCTGAGAAACGAGAGGTGGAGCTGGGGATGGAGGAGGGTGATCAGCTCCTGAGAAACTAGAGGTGGAGCTGGGGAGGGAGGAGGGTAATCAGCTCCTGAGAAACGAGAGGTGGAGCTGGGGAGGGAGGAGGGTAATCAGCTCCTGAGAAACGAGAGGTGGAGCTGGGGATGGAGGAGGGTAATCAGCTCCTGAGAAACGAGAGGTGGAGCTGGGGAGGGAGGAGGGTAATCAGCTCCTGAGAAGCGAGAGGTGGAGCTGGGGAAGGAGGAGGGTGATCAGCTCCTGAGAAACGAGAGGTGGAGCTGGGGAGGGAGGAGGGTAATCAGCTCCTGAGAAACGAGAGGTGGAGCTGGGGAGGGAGGAGGGTAATCAGCTCCAGAGAAGCGAGAGGTGGAGCTGGGGAAGGAGGAGGGTGATCAGCTCCTGAGAAGCGAGAGGTGGAGCTGGGGATGGAGGAGGGTAATCAGCTCCTGAGAAACGACAGGTGGAGCTGGGGATGGAGGAGGGTGATCAGCTCCTGAGAAACTAGAGGTGGAGCTGGGGAGGGAGGAGGGTAATCAGCTCCTGAGAAACGAGAGGTGGAGCTGGGGAGGGAGGAGGGTAATCAGCTCCTGAGAAACGAGAGGTGGAGCTGGGGATGGAGGAGGGTAATCAGCTCCTGAGAAACGAGAGGTGGAGCTGGGGAGGGAGGAGGGTAATCAGCTCCTGAGAAGCGAGAGGTGGAGCTGGGGAAGGAGGAGGGTGATCAGCTCCTGAGAAACGAGAGGTGGAGCTGGGGAGGGAGGAGGGTAATCAGCTCCTGAGAAACGAGAGGTGGAGCTGGGGAGGGAGGAGGGTAATCAGCTCCAGAGAAGCGAGAGGTGGAGCTGGGGAAGGAGGAGGGTGATCAGCTCCTGAGAAGCGAGAGGTGGAGCTGGGGATGGAGGAGGGTAATCAGCTCCTGAGAAACGACAGGTGGAGCTGGGGAGGGAGAAGGTATAAGGAGCTTATATATGTATACAGTGATAGGCGTTGTATTCCTATAGGTAGACGTTAGGGATGGGACGAAATATCGTTTGACGAAATATCGCGATATAAAACGTGACGAAACGCATCGAGGTAAAAAAAAAATGGATCGCGAAATAAAGATAGATGGCACTGCTGCATGATTTGCGTAGTATATGTTATAAAATATGTATATTTTATTGACACTGGAACAGTATGCATTCAAAAAGAATGCTTATTTAATTCAATAATAAATATTACAAAAAGTTGGCTTTAGCTGGATTCGAACCCCAGTCTCGGCGAGCAACTGCAATAGAAAACAGTGTAATATGCGTGATTTTCCCACACGAAGAAACCGGAAATTGTATCATAAGACCTATGCTGAGGAAGACATATCTCTGAACGTCACTCACATTTCACCTTTTCTTTTCGATTTTCTGCGTTTTTCGCATCCACAGCCTGTATTTTGAATGGTGTTTGACAATTCAGAGCCACAGTGCAAGCGAACGACAAAATCCAGCTGTTCGGTTCTGTCTGCCCAGCGCTTCCGCCGGCCGTGTGTGTGTGTGTGTCCATACCTTAGACATTCTGCCAGTCTCTGTTCAGGATCGATTGGTTCACGGAAATTGGTCATCTTCTTTTTAATATGTGGCTCCAGTATCGCTAGCAAAGCATCAAACTGTTCCACTGACATTCTGAGGTAAATTTTGAATTGCTCGGGATAATTTCGCAACTCCTTGATAAGGAGGTGAAACTCTCCTTCCTCTCGGCGCAATCTCAGGATTGGATGGACCCAATATTTTCCTCTTTCTTTTTCTCTTTTTAAGAAGAAAGAGGGCAACGAAATCATCCTCACTGCTTGACGAATCAATTTAGTATTTTTTGCGTTTTTTTTTTTTTTTTTTTTTGCGCAAAGGTTTAATAAATACGCATCGGACTCAGTGTGCAAGGTTTCTGTGCGTGACGAATTTTAAGGCTGACGAACACGAAAAAACGTATACGAAAATTTCGGACTCAGTGCTGTGCAATGGCCTTAAGACTGTCTGTAAGCTATGCCATGCTGTCATTCCGTATACCACATCAAACATGAACCACCACCTTCAACGTCACCATAATAAAGTTGTTGTTATACAGTAATTTTTTTTTGTTTTTTGATATCGTATCGTGGCGTATCGTATCGTGACCCTAGCATATCGAGGTGCATCGTATCGTGAGTTTAAGTGTATCGTCCCATCCCTAGTAGACGTGGATCAGCTGAGAGTCACTAATGAGAGCTTGACTAACGTGACCTGCCAGAACTGACGCTACGCTTGATTTTTACAGACATTTCTGATGCATTGTTTTTTCTCTGTGTAGAGAAAACCTACCCGATAAAGGCGAGGAAGACAAGGCCATGCTGGCAAAGAAACTAGCTGAGCAGAGAGCCAAGATTGACGGGATTCCCACCACAGCCAAGGTCAAAACTGACAGAATGACATCAGTATATTACTGTGAAATGGCGCTAGAAGTGTATTTTGTATTTGGACAATACACGATAACTGATAATTGCACTGATGCCAACGTGCCAGTGTTAGCATATTTAAGATAAGTGTTTCTTTATATTAATCTGCAGCTCAAAGTAGATGAATTTGAATCAAATGTGAACGAGATTAAAGATCCATTTCCTCCAGCTGATTTCCCAGGTAAAGCATAAAGGATAATTTAGCTTAGTTTATTCAGTTCGTATGTTTTACCGCTGACGTTGTGATTGACGTGGTCAGGTGACGATGAGGAGGAGGAGCCAGAGATTCCCATCAGTCCTCGGCCTCGTCCAATGGCAGACCTGCAGCTGAAGGAGACCGTGGTGCCGATGCCAGAGGCCAGTTCCTTCTTCATCTTCGGCCCGCAGAACAAGTAAAAACATCACCTGCTTTTCTGTCCGAAATTAGGAATCGATAAGAATTGGAATCGTTAATATTCAAACGATACCCAACCCTAACCCTAATACAGAGCTCACATGTGGAGCTTCTGTTTATCCATGTCTCTCTGCTCAGGTTTCGTAAACTCTGCCATCGCATCATCAACGCCACGACCTTCACCAACATCATCCTCCTCTTCATCTTGCTCAGCAGTATCTCACTGGCTGCGGAGGACCCCATCGACCCAATGTCCTTCAGGAACCAGGTACACCATCTCAAGACTCGCACATCTCTATACACCATCTATACACTCTCAGAAAAATGGTACAAAAGCTGAAACTGAGACGGTCCCCTTTAAAAAGGTTCTAATATATACACTTTTGGTACTAATATGTACACTTTTGGTACTAATATGTACACTTTTGGTACTAGTATGCACACTTTTGGTACTAATATGTACACTTTTGGTACTAGTATGCACACTTTTGGTACTAATATGCCCACTTTTGGTACTAATATGTACACTTTTAGTACTAGTATGTACAACTTTGGTACTAATATGCACACTTTTGGTACTAATATGTACACTTTTAGTACTAATATGTACACTTTTGGTACTAGTATGTACACTTTTAGTACTAATATGTACACTTTTGGTACTAGTATGTACACTTTTAGTACTAATATGTACACTTTTGGTACTAGTATGTACACTTTTAGTACTAATATGTACACTTTTGGTACTAATATGTTTACTTTTGGTACTAATATGTACACTTTTGGTACTAGTATGTACACTTTTAGTACTAATATGTACACTCTTAGTACTAATATGTACACTTTTGGTACTAATATGTACCTTTGAGGTACTAATATGCAATACGCCCCAGTGACAGCTTTTGTACCTTTTTTTTCTGAGAGTGTACATACACCTGCCGTTGTACCTTTCTTTCTCTGCTCCAGGTCCTGGCTTACGCTGATTATGTCTTCACCTCAGTTTTTACAGCAGAGATTGTGCTAAAGGTGAGACGAGAGTTTGGTGTGCGTTCAGAAAAGCTGTTATATTTGGGTTCTGTGAATGGTTCATTTCTTCTCCGTCCACTGCAGATGACCACGTACGGCGCCTTCTTACACCAGGGCTCTTTCTGCCGCAACTCCTTCAACATCTTGGACCTGATTGTCGTCGGCGTCTCCCTGCTGTCCATGGGAATGGAGTGAGATTTAAAAGCAATATGGCCTTGTGCTGACATTAGATACAAACAGCCGAAGGTTTATGTAAATAAAAAAAAAATATTTAGAAAATGCCGTTTACTTACAGTCCTCATGCCTCTCTATAGATCGAGTGCTATCTCGGTGGTGAAGATCCTCAGGGTCCTGAGAGTGTTGAGACCTTTAAGAGCCATTAATCGAGCCAAAGGCCTCAAAGTGAGTCTAGATTTGAGAACACAACATGACAGATGTCTCGTTCCTCCATTTATCTGTCTTTGCTGTCTTTTAGCACGTAGTCCAGTGTGTGTTTGTGGCCATCAAGACCATCGGAAACATCGTTTTAGTCACCATGCTCCTGGACTTCATGTTCGCCTGCATTGGCGTCCAGCTTTTCAAGGTCAGAGAGTTCACAACACCCATTAGTCTGTGTGTCTGGTAAAGAGGAGACTTTAATGTTGTTGTTTTTCTGTTAATCTGGCAGGGGAAGTTTTTTTCCTGCACAGACCCGCTCAAGATGACGGCGGAAGAATGCCAGTACGGTTGAACTTTCATTCATTTCTCCTTCACTCCGAGATCTGAAACTCTCCAAATCCACATAATTCTTCTCTCTTTCGGTGATGCTCTCAGGGGAACGTTTATCCAACACCAGGAACACGCGCTTCATGACATGGTGCTCCGTCAACGCGTGTGGATGAAGAGCGACTTAAACTTCGACAATATCCTGAACGGCATGCTGGCTCTCTTCACCGTTTCCACATTCGAAGGCTGGCCAGAGTAGGTGTTTAAAGGAGTCGTTCACTTCAGAATAAAAATTTCCTGATAATTTACTCAACCCTCCACGTCATCCAAGATATCCATGTCTTTCTGTCTTCAGTCGAATAGAAATTAAGGTTTTTGAGGAACACATTCCAGGATTTTTCTCCATATAGTGACTTCAATGGGGTCCAACGGGTTGAAGGTCCAGATGTGAGTTTCAGTGCAGCTTCAAAGTCTTATCTAGACAAACCATCCCGCCATTTTATAACAAAATAAACATTTATATACTTTTTAACCACAAATGCTGGTCTTGCACTAGCTGTGATGCGACACACATTACATAATCACGTTAAAAGGTCACGTGTGATCCGGTTCAGAAACATTAGGGAAGGGCGAAAAACTCCATCACATTTTCTCCTTCAACTTCAAAATTGTCCGACATCGTTGTTTTACCTTTTATTTATTTATTATTTATTTGCGTTTGACTTAGTCTTTGCACGTTAGCTTTGTAAACACTGGGTCTGTTCTTACGCCTATGTCACACTTGACCTTTCAACATATTACGTAATGTGTGGCGCATCACAGCGAGTGCAAGACCAGCATTTGTGGTTAAATAGTATATAAATGTTGTTGTATTTTTAGAAAATGATGACGTGGGGGAGAGTAAATTATCAGGAAATTAATTCTGAAGTGAACTAATCCTTTAATGAACAACTTCGTTTCATGTTTGTTGTCTATACAGCTTTTGATCAAAACGTTGGCGCAAACCCATTCTCCCTTTTGTACCTTTACACAGCTTGTTGTATAAAGCCATCGACTCGAATCTGGAAAACGTTGGCCCTATTTACAACAACCACATTGAGATTTCCATCTTCTTCATTGTTTACCTCATCCTCATCGCCTTCTTCATGATGAACATCTTCGTGGGCTTCGTCATCGTCACCTTCCAGGAACAGGGAGAGCAGGAGTTCAAAAACTGCGAGCTGGACAAAAACCAGGTACCGCACTTTCACTAGGGGTGAAACGGGTCGCAGTTGTTGATTCGCGTATTAACTGCTAAATTTAACCATCGTAGAGTGAAAGTTTATAATCTGTTTTGCCAATTTACACATTTAAACAATTTTAAACGCAGAAGAAAAGGGGAAAATCGGGACTCGAAGCAGAGAGAGAGAAAGAGAGACCGAGAGAGAGAGAGAGAGAGAGACCGACCGAGAGAGAGAGAGAGAGAGAGAGAGAGAGGTGTATTAGACAGCGCTTGATTCCTTGCGCTTAAACGGACACATAAACACACAATTATGTCTAAACACCCGTCTCGGCAAGTATTCTCTTGGTTCTGTCATCAGTGAACAGTTGAGAAAGAAACTGGATGTGTGTCTGTATATTCAGTCTTAAAGTGACAGTAGCCTAATATTCCTGCTGTTGTCTGTCATTAATGTTAATAAAACAACAAAATACAGCTTTAACAACGATAAAACTATATTTAATTTCTACAGTGAACAAATAGTGTTATTGTACATTTAGGCTTAAATATTAATTTCTGTACCTGAACACTACTGTTTGACTTTGTTATTTAGTCTTCATCTATGCGTGTAATTTGTGTATTTGTTCTTATTTTATTACTGACTGTTCACTTGTTTTAATAATGTTTGATCTTTATCAGTCAGGCTAGTAGTTTTTGATGTGGTATCGAAGAACTTCAAGTGAGCTTTAAGTAATAAATGAAAAGCAAAGTTACCCCCCCCATATATATATATATATATATATATATATATATATATATATATATATATATATATATATATATATATATATATATATAAATGTTGCTGATCCAAATGATCTGTGAATATCTCAAAACGTAAATGATCCGAACCATGAATTTTGTGATCCGTTCCACCACTAACCTTCACACACACACCTAATAATGTCTCACGATTCCAGTTTATAACGCACCTCTCCACTGTCAGCGCCAGTGTGTCCAGTACGCGCTGAAGGCCCGTCCTCTGAGATGCTACATCCCGAAGAACCCGTATCAGTATCAGGTGTGGTACATCGTCACCTCGTGCTACTTCGAGTACCTGATGTTCCTCCTCATCATGCTCAACACCATGTGTCTGGGGATGCAGGTGAGAACACACAACCACAGAGCACTTAAAGGGACAGTTCACCCAAAAATTAAAACTAGCCCATGATTTACTCACCCTCAAGTCATCCTAGGTGTATATGACTTTCTTCTTTCAGACGAATACAATCAGAGTTATATTAAAAAATGTCCTGGCCCTTCTAAGCTTTATAATGGGTGTCAATGGGTATATTTTTTTTGGAAGTCCATCAAAGCGCATCTATCCATCATAAAAGTGCGTCTATCCATGATAAAAGTGCGTCTATCCATCATAAAAGTGCATCTATCCATGATAAAAGTGCATCTATTTATCATAAAAGTGCATCCATTCATGATAAATGCATCTTTCCACGATAAAAGTGCATCCATTTATCATAAAAGTGCATCTATCCATGATAAAAGTGCATCCATTCACGATAAAAGTGCGTCTATCCATGATAAAAGTGCATCTATCCATGATAAAAATGCATCCATTCATGATAAGTGCATCTATCCATGATAAAAGCGCATCTATTTATCATAAAAGTGCATCTATTCATGATAAAAGTGCATCTATCCATGATAAAAGTGCATCTATCCATGATCAAAGTGCATCTATTTATCATAAAACTGCATCTATCCATGATAAAAGTGCATCTATTTATCATAAAAGTGCATCTATCCATGATCAAAGTGCATCTCTCCATGATCAAAGTGCATCTATCCATGATAAAAGCGCATCTATTTATCATAAAAGAGCATCTATCCATTATAAAAGTGCATCTATCCATCATAAAAGTGCATCCATTCATGATAAAAGCGCATATATTCATGATAAAAGTGCATCTGTCCATCAAAAAAAAAAATCTATTATTAATAAAGGGTTTAATAAAGGTCTTCTGAAGTGAAGCGATGTAATTACACGTTGAATTTGTTTATCCTTCAGCACTGTAACCAGTCGGATCACATCACCGATCTTTCAGACATGCTGAATGTCATCTTCACTGTTCTCTTCACAGTGGAAATGTTACTCAAACTCGGTGCCTTTAAAGCAAAGGTGAGTCTTGCGTCTGGGCTGCCAGAAAATGACTTATTCAGACTACTTTAAAGAAGTTGTAGTTATGTTAACCCTGTAGAGCCGACCATGAAATAATAGTCATTTAGACAAAATATTTTTAAAAAAGTTTGATGGTCCCTTTTGAACATTCTGTTAGCTATAAGTCACTTTGCAACTACATGTCAACTAACTCTCAATAAATTATTAGTAGACTGTCTGCTTACTATTTGATAACACTTTATTTTGATGGTCCTCCAACAGACATTTTACTGACTTTAACTTTGCAACTACAAGTCAGCTTATTCTACTAACCTAAACCCCAACATAATCACTGACTAAATCTAATTCAACTCACAGACACACAGAACTTCTCCCGCACACTTTTATCTTGATGTTTACACCGTGTGCTAACTACACGCGACGCCGCAACACGCGATAAAATGCCTCTTTTCCATTAATCAGAGTGTTTGTCCTAACCAGCCGCGACGGCGACACGCAACGATTCTATTTTAGAAACGGTTTCTATTTTTCTGCGACGTCGCGCTAGAGCAACAAACACAGAGTGTGGCAATGATGATCTCAGGCACTGTTTATGTGCTTTATTTAATGTTAAAAGCGTGTCATGTGACTCTGAATATAATTTAGTGCTGCAGCTTTGAGGCTGTAAAAGCAACAATGGATAATTCACCTCAGATCTTGAAATTAAACAAATGGAAACAAGAACGTTCAAACTGTGAACAAACAAGTGTATTCTTTGACAAAGATTGTTTTAGTAACTCAGTAGCCTATTTATTTTAATAATGTTTAAATGGTGTAATATTTGTGAATTTAATATGTAGATACTTATCCATTTTCTTGCGAGTGCCGTCGATTCATAGATATCATATAAAGGCTAGATGTCTTAAGGCGGAGTCACTTCCGGCATCACCGGCGGCCATCTTAGGACAGGGCTCTGTGAATTAAGGTGAGTGAGCAGAACGCACACAAATCCTCTTACCTCGCTGAAATCTGGACGGATTTACAAACGGTTTGGTTTCTTACAAACGTTATTAACGTGGCTATAATTCTGAATGCTTAAACATTTTGAACATAATTATTCATATGTATGCAGTATAATAGCTACATCTCTGACTTAAAAGTACATGCACCATGTTATGAGTGAGCGAGCACCCTGTCGTAAGATGGCCGCCGTGTGTGGATGTCGAGCTCCATTGGCCAGCAGCGCGGGCGAGACATCTAGCCTTTATATGATATCTATGTCAGGATTACTCTCTGGTGCCGCGAGACTCCGCCCACACGCTGTTCTGATTGTCTGACTCCGCCCACACGCTGTTCTGATTGGCTGTGGGTTTTGATTGATTTTGTCGCATCTCGCAGTCGCGTCTAGTGTGGACAGACTAATTATTTGTCACTGAAATCTTATCGCATCGCGACACGGTGTAACCCTAACCTAACAGTCTACTAATACTCTAATCAGAGTTAGTTGACATGTAGTTGAAAAGTTACTTATAGTTAGTAGAATGTCTAAAGTGGACTATAAAAATAAAGTGGAACCAAAACGGTTAATTTAGTGCTGGGCGGTTTGACCAAAAATCAACATCACGGTTTTTTTCTAAATTATACCGGTTTCACGGTTTTTACCGGGTTTTTTTTGTGTTTTTTTTTTCTCAAGCATGATGGGTGTTTACCACATTTTCTACTGAGTGAGAGAGGAAATAGTGCAGTAGATTTACTTATAATGCCCTATTTTATTGTCATGAGTGAATATTATAGAAAAAATCCACACTAATATTAATAATACAGGTTTGCAAGGCTGTTTACAAAGAGGTGTCAGCAGGACGCGCTTTAGGAGCGGCAGAAACAGTGGTTTCCCCGGTAACGGCTGTACACAAAGCAGCAACGCTCATAAACGCTGCTTTATCAGGAAAGATAAAGAAAGATTCAATCGTAATAACAAAGAAACTTTTCTAAAGACCGTCAGTTCACTTCAGATACGTTAATACAGTATAAAAACACGCGCGCCGCAAGAAAAAAAGACTCTCACCCCCACACGTCTCGTGCCCATTCTAGTCAATGCTTGTGTTTCAGATCGAAGCTTCCCAGAAGCGGCTCTCCGCGCCGCTTCGCTAAATATAGGCGCCTGGTCTATTTTGACGCACCACGTGGAGGACGGAATAAAACCTTGTCGCAGCCGTAATGCGCCGCAGACGTGTGTTCTGTGTTGTAAATGAGGGGTGAGACTGTGTCGCGCAGCGCCGCGTTCCGATTAAAGCGACATACACCGGTTTTGCGGTTTATTAAAAATTCATATCGTAACAAAAATAAACACCGGTATTCGGTATGAACCGGTAAACCGCCCAGCACTAGGTTAATTCATACTACTTAAAGTATAATTATATTAACTCTTTAAAGCCTGACATGAAATAATAGTCATTTAGACAATATTAAAGTGTTTGTTGAATATCATATTTGATACATCAGGCTTTTATGGCTCATATCTGCAACAGTTCGAATATAGAGGGGGGAAAACGCTAAATTTTATTCAGAAACTAAACTAAACTGAAGAAAAATATGCAATGCTGATATTTATATGGATAAAAAGTGATGAAATTCTGATACTTGTAATGTAAACCAATGAGATCTTTATAACACTATAGCAGATACTTACATAAAATGCATGTAAATATCAAAATCTGCCAATAATATGTCTTAGTAAGATGATATTTAAATGCTTATGATTAAAGGTCTTTATATAATATAAAACATATTATGCGATGCAATGCAATAATGACCAAATAAATCAACCTCAAAATCCTGATGATCATATTTGATGCTCATGATTTTTCTATAAAATGTCTGGATAATCAAGTAAAGCTCAACTGCTTCTGGCCAGTTTAAATATTACCAAGAATATAAGTTATTCTTACATTTACTTGATAAAAACCAGTGCAGATTTAAAGACACATGAAGCACGAGCTGAAGGAGGACGTTTGTACAATTACACTAATAGACTTTTACTTGATAAAACAGTGTAAACTATCAGTCAGTCACAGAAGGACTGTAGTAAGATGTGTTTGATCATGTAGAAATGTGCATATGAAATATGAGACATATTTAAAAGGTGTTTCTCTCTGGTAGGGTTACTTCGGGGACCCCTGGAACGTCTTTGATTTCGTAATCGTGGTGGGCAGTATTGTAGACGTCATGCTGAGTGAAATTGACGTAAGTTTAACTGAAATGTTATGACTATATGTTCCAGTGTTACACTGCAAAAAAGCTTTTCTTACTCAGTATTTTTGTCGTTTCCAGTCCAACATAAAAAAAATCTTTTAATTTAATCAAGTAGTAAAATTCCATAAGTTATTATGTCTTGTTATCTGGGGAAATAAATCAAAATTAAGTGATTTTTTGCTTAAAACAAGCAAAATTATCCACCAATGAGGTCAGAAAATAACGTTAATTCAAACGGAAACAAGATTATTTTTCTTTCCCCATTGACAGGTAATTTAGCTTGTTTTAAGCAAAAACTGATTTATTTTCTCAGAAAACAAGACATAATACCTTGGAATTTTACTTATCTAGTAAATGCATCTTGATTTAAGAATTTTTAGAAATTTGGACTGGAAACAAGTCAAAAATACTGAGTAAGAACATCTTTTTTTGTAGTGTATTAGTCCCTGTTGTGTCGCTGACGTTGTCTCTCACTCATCCTCTCTGGTTAACTCTCTCTCCAGACGGCTCTCGCCGGTCAGGGCGGACTGTACTGTCTCACCGGCTGCTCTGTAAATATCAATCTCTGTTATTTTACATCCGCTCCATGACTCTATAACTGAACAGAGTTCATGTCAGCCATTTTAACCCTTGTGCATCTTTATGGACATGTTTCAGTTTAGTTCTTTTGATCATTTTGCCTGTGTTAATGCCAACTGCATACATTTTGGCACAGGTGTGTATTTATATTGGAATTTTACTATTTCAACCCCATTTCCTTTAATAAATCTATTTTGCACTGGTAACACAAAATAGTTCCTCTCAGGACCTTAAGGACAAAACGGTCCTCATTTAAACCCATTAAAACTGAAATTTTTAATCCCAGGGCCATTTAACTATACAATTATGCAATCTTTGTTTAGAGGCTTTCATTCTGTTTGCAAGGCTTCAAAATTTAAATTTTAAAAAATTTTACCAGATGTTGCCATTTTCTCATCTTTAACCTATAAAGTTGCTAAAAAACTGTTTTTAACTGATGCACAAGGGTTAATCAAAACACAATTGGATTTTGCAAGTGAAATGGACTCACGTGATTCGAAGTTTAATCACTGCCAAACATTTTCTCTTGTTCCAGGAAGTGAATCCAATGCAAGCTATAGCAGTAAGTGAAGATTCAATGCGTAAATGAGCTGGTGTTAACCGCAGATTCTTGAGCGTTTCCGTTTGTTACTCAGGACTCCGAGAACATGAGTGTGTCAATCACACTTTTCCGGCTTTTCCGCGTCATGCGGTTAGTCAAACTGCTCAACCGCTTTGAGGGGATTCGAAACCTGCTGTGGACCTTCATCAAATCATTCCAGGTCTGATGGTCCGCTGCGTCATCATTTCAGTTTCAGTTTCAAAACACTCTATTTGTCCCCAAGGGGCAATTAACAAGAGTCACGTAAACAGCATACATAAAAGCATCATACATTAAATAAATAACACAATGTGCACAGAATACATATTAATTATAATCTGCTACCGGTGTGTGTTGTGATACCGATGTGTGTAACGAGGGTGTTGGTGTGTGTTTTTCAGGCTTTACCATACGTGGCTCTCCTCATCGTTATGCTGTTCTTCATCTACGCCGTCATCGGCATGCAGGTACAACACGCGTTTCTATTACAGATTTGCGCAAATCTTTCGCAATTTTTCTAAATGTCGATAAAAAACACTTGCGAAATGACGGCGTTTCCATTACAGATTTGCGCAAATCTTTTGCAATATTTTCTAAATGTCGATGAAAAACTCTTGCTAAATGATATTTCCATTACAGATTTGCGCAAATCTTTTGCGATATTTTCTCAATGTCGATGAAAAACTCTTGCGAAATGACGTTTCCATTACAGATTTGCGCAAATCGATATTTTCTAAATGTCGACAAAAAACTCTTGCTAAATGACGTTTCCATTACAGATTTGCACAAATCTTTTGCGATATTTTCTAAATGTCAATAAAAAACTCTTGTTAAATGACGTTTCCATTACAGATTTGCGCAAATCTTTTGCGATATTTTCTAAATGTCGATGAAAAACTCTTGCTAAATGACGTTTCCATTACAGATTTGCGCAAATCTTTTGCGATATTTTCTAAATGTTGATGGAAAACTCTTGCTAAAGGACGTTTCCATTACAGATTTGCGCAAATCTTTTGCGATATTTTCTCAATGTCGATGAAAAACTCTTGCGAAATGACGTTTCCATTACAGATTTGCGCAAATCTTTTGCGATATTTTCTAAATGTCAATAAAAAACTATAAAATGCCGAAAACATAATTTTTTCCTCTCGCGGTAAGACATTCCAACAATTATGGCAACGGATGTTGGTAGGTTTACATATATCCCAGCCACCGCACTAGCCATTACTTTTAATGGAAGGAGACGTTGGTGTGTTTTCCAAGCATTAATGGCAAGGAAAGCCTCTTATACTGTGAGCGGCACGTATGAGGTGTTTCTGGGTGTTTCTCCCTCATATCTACTTCAAGGTCTTGATTGTGGCATTTCTTTGTGGTTTAGAATCCATTTTTCCCGTAATTCTTTTGTCTTTTATGAGTTTAATAAAGAACTCTGCCTCGTCTTGTACGCCTGTAAATGTGCAAAAACTGTTTCCATTGCAGTTTTGTGAAATATTCCTTTTTCGAACTGACTGAAAAACCACCTCATGCGAGAGTAAACTTTTATTTGCGAAATTACGGAAGCCCTGAACCACACAAAAAAAACCCCTAAAATTAAGAGAATAAAGTCGAAATCTTTTGAGATTAAAGTCGAAACATTATGAGAATAAAGTTGTAATATTGTTTGAGTATTGTAAAAAGTTTTAGTAAAGAAATGCGCTCGTGAATTCGAACTGCCTCGGACATGGATCTAAACATTATAGTAGCTTTTTACTTTTATCTGGACTTTCAACAAAAGGAAATTCTACAGGTGCTAATCTACCAACATGGCATTACCATTTACTTTAATCTCTAAATATTTCGACTTTATTCTCATAATAAAAATGTTTTAAAAAATAGATTTTTTTTGTTTTTACGTTGCGGTTCAGGGCGGTTCCGTACGAAATTGACGTGTTTCCATTGTGCGAATTTTCAAATCGCAATTTCACTTTGCGCAATTTGAAGAGTATGAGAAACGCGGCTCGCGATACACTGCCAGTCAAAAGTTTGGAATAACGAAGATTACAAGTTTTTAATAAAAAGTCACAAATATTCAGTCCTGTATATTCAGCATCACACTAATGAGAATGTGACTTTCCTTTATCAGGTCTTTGGCAAAATCGCATTACTAGACGGTGCCGTGATCAACCGTAACAACAACTTCCAGACGTTTCCTCAAGCCGTTCTGGTACTCTTCAGGTAGTGACCGTGAAGGCCTCGCTGTGTGTGTGTGTTATGAGCATGTTTGTAAAGACACACACCTGTCCACAGGTGTGCCACAGGCGAGGGCTGGCAGGAGATCATGTTGGGTTGTTTGTACGGTCAGCGCTGTGACCCAAAGTCAGAATACCTTCCCGGAGAAGAGTTCACGTGCGGTTCTGGATTCGCTGTTCTGTACTTCATGAGTTTTTACATGCTCTGCGCTTTCCTAGTGAGTACACACTCTCCAACACACACACACACACACACACACACACACACACACACACACACGCACGCACGCACACACACACACACACACACACACACACACACACAGTCAAACCAAACATTATTCATTATATTCAGATATAAATATTTTCACTAGTGTGTGCAGGACTCTATAGTTCATTTATGTAAGTGAGGAGAGCAAAATAAAGTAAATTGTGACATATTATACCCAAAAATTCATACCAGTGACATTTATAAACATTTGGGACCAAAAATAATTGGGACACTTTGAGCTGATCATGTTTTGCTGAAGTGTGTTTTCTTTATTTGCTAATGCTCTTTTCACACACAGACTGAACAAAATGAAGCATTGCTTGGTGATTGGTTGAGCTAAACTGGTATTATCTAATTGTGTAGTTAAATTTAACAGCTGACAGATATTCAACATAATTCATGTGTGAGACAGTCTAACAGAAGGACGGACAAAACCAGTCAAATATCAGCTGAGTTCTGCTCATATTTTATTACCATTTTCTAAACTATAGTGAATAAACTGATAATGTGAGAAATGTTGAAGGAGTCTGAATAAACTTTGGTTCGACTGTACGTGCATAGACACGCGTTAACTTACACTGACTGTTTTCTATCGCAGATCATTAATCTGTTTGTGGCCGTGATCATGGACAACTTTGACTATCTGACTCGTGATTGGTCGATACTGGGGCCGCATCATTTAGACGAGTTTAAGAAGATCTGGGCTGAGTACGACCCTGAGGCAACGTAAGCAAAGTGCTAAAGTCACCATGAAATCAAAGTGTTATTATAAATGATTTATGGGTGCACATCATTGTTTTAAATTCATGTTCCTCGTAATCTTGAATCAAAATAATTTCCCTCCCTCTGAGGATGTGGGCGGGGCAACCTGTCACTCACATGAGATCAACCAATAGCAAACCACAACCATCCAATCAATTCCCCACGGACACAATTAAGCCCCGCCCACATTTGTCCTTGAGAAGTAAATAATAGTGCAACTTCAGTTTAATGCCGACCTTAATATCAACATGAAATGCCATTTGCAACACATTTTCCTTCTGTAATCAGGGGCCTCACTTATAACCGTCGCGTACACACATTTAGATTAAATATGCCATTCTCATTAATGGAGTTAAGCACTTAAATTACATGAAATCATTACAGAGAGTTACTACATTTTTTAGATTCTAATGAATAGAGATATTAGTAGTGGATGTGCCGCTGTTGAACACTTTGAGGCACGCTGTGTTTTAATGTTTGCTCAGCACATGATAATAGCAGAAAATATTTACACGCAAATAATGACCAACAATGAACAATAAGGCCTTTCTGTTTCCATTAAAAATATAAATCAAAATTTGATTTATTTATTCAAACACAAGGCGAGGATCGGCTACTAAATTATATTTAGCAATGTAATATGACGCACATCTGTATCTCATATTTTCCTAATGTCTTGTACCGTTAAACATTGTATCTCGTGGATGAATATGCATATGCAAATGATATGCAGATGAGGATGTGCATAGTAAAAGGAGGCATTATAAGCTCATATATGGTTATTTCGGGGTGGAGACGCATGTTCACAATCTTCCGCTGACTGGGATTATAAAGGGGATTGTGCACAGGTTCTGGCATACACACGCTTATAAATTTTATAAACATTATAAATATATCAAAATATATTTATAAATATTTTTTGGCTTTCAGGCGCACATACACTTTTAGTGAGGATCCTACACACAGTTTTATAAATGAGACCCCAGATGCTTTTCAACAGGATATTCAATGAAAGAAATGTAGTAAAATAATAATAAAGTAAATAATAAATGATAAAATAATAAAACTTGATTTCACTATCCATCAGGAATTGATTGGATGGGGAAAAGTCTTTTCACAAGGTGCTGGAAAAGTCAAACGCACTGGTGACGTCATCCAAAAAGGAGGCACCAATTTAAATAAAATAACTTTTTTCCTTGCAGTTATGTGCACATATTAAAGGTCGTAATAAGTTAAAAGGCCCATTTTGATTTCTGGTTGATTCTGAATGACGTGCATGTGATTATCGGTGTTGTTCTGTGTTATTCCGACAGGGGGCGCATTAAACACCTGGACGTGGTGACGCTGCTGAGGAGAATCCAGCCACCGCTCGGGTTCGGGAAGTTTTGTCCTCATCGTGTTGCCTGCAAAGTGAGACATGAACACATTCATACTAGAGATGCACGATATGTCGGCCACCATATCGGTATCTGCCGATATATGTTCATTTTTAAATGCTATCAATATCGGCCCAATAAGAAAATTTGGCTGATATATTAAAGCCAGTAAATAATGTATTATTTCCTTCAGCTGAGACTCTTCAGATGCACACTGTTCAACATGATGGTTTTAAATTGCTTGAAATATGATTAGTATCACTTCAAAAAGGAAAATACGGTTCAGTGCAACATGCGCAAATCTGTCATATCGGCTACATAAAATTATAATAAGAACATTATAATTGTGTGTTTGGGACGTGGATTTTAATGGTGAGTCTATTGTTTTTGTAATCAGGCTTATCAACTTATATAAAAATTTGGATTTATCAGCCAATATATCGGTTATATAAAAATTTTGATTTAGATTTATCGGCCAATATATCGGTTATATAAAAATTTGGATTTGGATTTATCGGCCAATATCTCGGTTATATAAAAATTTTGATTTAGATTTATCGGCCAATATATCGGTTATATAAAAATTTGGATTTGGATTTATCTGCCAATATATCGGTTATATAAAAATTTGGATTTGGATTTATTGGCCAATATATCGGTTATATAAAAATTTGGATTTGGATTTATCGGCCAATATATCGGTTATTGGTTATATAAAAATTTGTATTTAGATTTATCGGCCAATATATCGGTTATATAAAAATTTGGATTTAGATTTATAGGCCAATATATCGGTTATATAAAAATTTGGATTTGGATTTATCGGCCAATATATCGGTTATTGGTTATATAAAAATTTGTATTTAGATTTATAGGCCAATATATCGGTTATATAAAAATTTTGATTTAGATTTATCGGCCAATATATCGGTTATATAAAAATTTGGATTTATCTGCCAATATATCGGTTATATAAAAATTTGGATTTGGATTTATTGGCCAATATATCGGTTATATAAAAATTTGGATTTGGATTTATCGGCCAATATATCGGTTATATAAAAATTTGGATTTATCTGCCAATATATCGGTTATATAAAAATTTGGATTTGGATTTATCGGCCAATATATCGGTTATATAAAAATTTGGATTTGGATTTATCTGCCAATATATCGGTTATATACAAATTTGGATTTGGATTTATTGGCCAATATATCGGTTATATAAAAATTTGGATTTGGATTTATTGGCCAATATATCGGTTATTGGTTATATAAAAATTTGGATTTAGATTTATCGGCCAATATATCGGTTATATAAAAATTTGGATTTAGATTTATAGGCCAATATATCGGTTATATAAAAATTTGGATTTGGATTTATCGGCCAATATCTCGGTTATCGGTTATATAAAAATTTTTATTTAGATTTATCGGCCAATATATCGGTTATATAAAAATTTGGATTTGGATTTATTGGCCAATATATCGGTTATATAAAAATTTGGATTTGGATTTATCGGCCAATATATCGGTTATTGGTTATATAAAAATTTGGATTTAGATTTATCGGCCAATATATCGGTTATATAAAAATTTGGATTTAGATTTATAGGCCAATATATCGGTTATATAAAAATTTGGGTTTGGATTTATCGGCCAATATAACGGTTATATAAAAATTTGCATTTAGATTTATCGGCCAATATATCAGTTATATAAAAATTTGGATTTGGATATATCGGCCAATATATCAGTTATTGGCTTTTATATAAAAAATTATCGGTTATCGTTATCGGCGAAAATGTTTATATCAGTGCATCCCTAATTCATAAACTGCTGGCCCAAGCATTTTTTCATATTTATATGTTTGTTCCCAGAGGCTGATTTCCATGAACATGCCTCTGAACAGCGATGGAACGGTGACGTTTAACGCCACGCTGTTCGCTCTCGTCAGGACGGCACTGAAAATCAAAACCGAAGGTTGTGGCGTTATTTATTATTTAATACACTGCAAAAAAAAATATTCTTCAAAGTTTCAGTTATTGGAAAAAACTATTTTAGTCTTTCTACTTCAACATGTCACATCTAATTTAAAGAATTTTTACTAGAAATGTACTACACCAAACTATTTTCTGTGAAGATTTCAAATACATGTATGGGAATGTCAGTACTCACCCATTAAAGCCTGAAATCTCAGATTTTTCCATTCGTCAGGTAATTTTGAGCAGGCAAATGAAGAGCTGCGTGCCATTATTAAGAAGATCTGGAAACGCACCAGTATGAAGCTGCTCGACCAGGTCATCCCGCCAATCGGAGGTCAGATCTCTCGATCATACGACTATACTGAATTATAAACTGCAATAACACTGGCATTATTAAAACTTGTTCAGGGTCAAAAATGACCCGCCTTTTAAACTGCCTGTGAATCTCTCACTATGCTAAAGTATATTATCATCAAACGGGTTGTCTTTTTGTTAACTGGTTTTCTTTCAGTTAGCACAGGTTTTGTGTGTTTGGTTTTGGATCTGGTTGATCCTCATGAGGTCAAATCAAAGAGGCCCACGATCAATCAGATCCACAAAGAAATACAAAACCTGTGGAAATTGAGAGAAAACAAGTTGACAAAATGGTTGAATCCAATATTTGGTGATACTATAACATAGAGAGAGATTTAAAAGGTGGGACATTTTTGACCTGGAGCTCCACAAGTGTAAGAAGTTGTTACTTCAGTAACTTTTAGTCCAATGCAATAACATGAACTAGGATTTTCAGGAAAAGGAGAATCCTCTCCGGGGCAAAAATGAACGGAACACAACTTAAGGATTAAACGTTTTGTTTGTTGAACCGCAGATGATGAGGTGACCGTGGGGAAGTTTTACGCCACATTCCTGATCCAGGACCACTTCAGGAAGTTCATGAAGCGACAGGAGGAATATTACGGATACCGGCCGAACAAGAAAAACAAAAACACCACAGAGATACAGGTCTCTTCGTCTTTGCATACGTCTCACACTACAATCAGACAGTAAAGGGTTAGTTCACCCAAAACTGAAAGTTCTGTCAGTAATCACTCTCCCTCATGTTGTTCAACCCCGTAAGACTCTCGTTCATCTTCAGAACACAAATTAAGATATTTTTGATTAAATCTGAGAGCTGTCTCACTCCTCCATAGGCTTCTCTGTTATTGAAACTTGCAGAAAAGATAGTAAAGACATCATTAAAATAGTCAAAGTGATTACAGTGGCTCAACTTTAAGTTTATCAAGTGACGAGAATACTTTTTGTGCGCAAAAAAACTAAAATAACCACTTTATTCAACTCTTAATTTTCTTCTGTGTGTTTCTGAGTGAGTTCACGTAGTGTAACAGCGCAGCGCTTCTGGGTTGTACTTAGAACGGAGGCTCACTATTGGCCGATGCTGGTCATGTGTGTGTGATGCTGGCCAATAGTGAGCCTCCGTTCTGACGTACAACCCAGAAGCGCTGCACTGCGCTGTTTCAGTTCTCAGATTTCATCAAAAATATCTTAATCTGTGCTCTGAAGATGAACGAAAGTCTTACGGGGTTGGAACAACATGAGGGAGAGTGATTACTGACAGAACTTTCATTTTTGGGTGAACTAACCCTTTAAAGTCGAGCCCTGAGACAGTCTCGAGACGGCCTCTCTCTCTTTCCCTCAGGCGGGTCTGAGGAGCATCGAGGAAGAAGCCGCTCCTGAACTGCAACGGGCGATCTCTGGAGATCTCCTGAACGACGAGGAGATGGACCGAGCGATGGACGAGGCCGGAGAGGAGGGCATCTACAGGGTGGGTGGAGAACAGAACGGACCAGACCAAGGGCCTCGTTTATAACCGCTTAAACGAGTCGTACGCCACTTCACACGCATAAGCTCTGATTTATAAAAACAAACTTAACAGTGCATCTGTAAGTAACTCTGATCCATGCGTACGAACAGTTTGGTGACACCGATGGAGATCTGAGGGACTGATGAAGGAAAACCACTTTAAATCATCATTATGAGTCCTAATCATAAATACAGTGATGCTCACAATAACAGTTTAAATACATAAAAGAATGATTTAAACTATCTAATACACACATTTAGATTAAATATGCCACTCTCATTAATAGAGTTAAGTACTTAAATTACATGAAATCATTACAACAAGATACAACATTTTTTATATTCTAATGAATAGAGATATTAGTAGTGGATGTGCCGCAGTTGAACACTTTGAGGCACGCTGTGTTTTAATGTTTGCTTAGCGCATGATAATAGTAGAAAATATTTACACGCAAATAATGACCAATAATGCACAATAAGGCCTTTCTGTTTCCATTAAAAATATAAAGCAATTAAAAATACTGCTTGGCCGGTGGAGAAATTGATTGAGAAAAACGTTCTCTGAAATGTGTTTGAATAAATAAATCAAATAGTAAAACACAAGGCGAGGATCGGCTACTAAATTATATTTAGCAATGTAATGTGATGCACATCCGTATCCGCATATTTTCCTAATGTCTTGTACCGTTAAACATGGCATAACGTGGATGAATATGCATATGCAAATGATATGCATAGTAAAAGGAGGCGTTGTAAGCTCATATATAGTTATTTTGGGGTAGGAGACGCATGTTCACAATCTTCCGCTGACTGGGATTATAAAGGGGATTTTGCGCAGGTTCTGGCGTACGCCTGCTTTTATAAGTCTGAATATTTTTTGCCGTACGCCATTTTTGGCTTTCAGGCGCATGTCAACTTTTAGTAAGGATCCTACACACTCCTAGTTTTATAAATGAGACCCCCAGAGACGGCAAATGAGATTCATTCTTCTGTTCAACAGAGAGCAGGCGGCCTGTTCGGAAACCATGTGGACCCATTCGCTATGGAGAGAGGAACCCATTCTCCCACCCAGATGACCAGCCAGCGCCCCCTACAGATCGCAGACAGCAGAGCGGACGAGGCCGAGTCCTCATATGCTCATTTCCACGCCAACACCAATAACAACAACACCAACAATCACAGAAAGAGGTGAGCGTAAAGACAAATAACATTTAAAGTCCCCCTTTATCCCTTACAACTCATCTATTGATCACCAAAATGACATATTTAAATGCTAAAATTCATCACGCCTTAAAAAAAAAGCTTGAATGTTATGTAACTCGACACCCTTGCCTCATTTAGTATGCGCGGTTCTATGAATATGCAATTGAGCCCCGCCTCCACTCACTCCCTCAGCTCAGAGATCCACTGGTTGACGATCACACGTTGATCTGATTGGTTACAAGGTAGTTTGTGACGTCAGAAACACCAGCTATTTCAAAGTGTGTTTTTGAGACTGTCTTTGGTTCACTGCAGTTTTAAGGAGAAATACTCAGCAATGCTGTCGACTTATGAACTTACACATGGTGTGTCTTAAAGCAGATTAAAAACACCACATAGACATTATACATTAAGCTAAGTGTATGTGGTTGTGACGTTTGTAGTGACGATAATGATGAAACTGATCTCTTTCTTGGAGCAGATGTGGACTACATTTCCCATCATGCATCAGTGCATCCAGACAGAACGGTCCAGTGAGCGCAGCCGACTTCCTCATCCAAGAGGTGAGATCAAACCTTCACAGATGTCTAAAAAGAAAGAAATCTGAAATGATTTTCACATATTCTTCTGGTTTTGTTCCTCAGGCTCTGATCGCTGGAGGTTTGGACAGTCTCGCCAGCGACGGCCATTTTGTGTCGGTAACGAAGGCTGAGATGGCGGTGGCGCTGAACATGGATCTCGCCGCGCTGGAGAAGAAATCAGCAGCCGTTCTTAATAAACGTAAAGGACAGCGTTTGTTCAGAGAGAGGAAGACGGCAACGTGTCGTCCAGACTCAACACACTGTCAGGTTTAATATATCCGTCAGAGCGGAGTTAAGGCCAAAAGAAGACATCAGGACTCTGATATAACTGTGAGGACTGTTTTATGAGCCAGTACAGCAGAAGTGTGCAAACATATCGAAAAAAGGACTGATAATGGGTTTTTCTATTTATATAGAACATATAAAAATATGAATTAAATATATTATACATATTGTCGCTGTTGGACGTAAACCTCATATCTCAAAAAACGTTTCAGGAAATTTAAGACAGTATTGGGTATGGCTTGATGACAAATGCTAGACTAAGACACTCATCTCCGCTCCTCAAATACATAAAACATTATCCTGATAGAGGGGGAGGATTACGTGGTTTGACTGACAGTTTGAGGATCCAATGGAGTTACGAGGTTTAGTCACAAATTAATACTTTTCCTTGTTTAAATATTTGCAGGGGAAAAACACAGATAAATGTAAAGTGTAACCAATAGTAATGATTTATGAAAAATAAAAATGTGAAGTTGATGTGAGAGATGTGAGTTTCCACCAGACAGTGACAATATTATTCAAAATGGTGAATATATATATTATATATACTATATATATGAAGACTTAAGATGCAAAAGCCTCTAAGTGCCATCTGAAAATTTCTTCTAAAATGAGCATTTTTATCAAGCTCATATATTTAAGTTCTAGAAGAAAATTTCAAATGGCACTTAGAGGCTTTTGCATCTGAAGTCTTTATATATAGTTTCACATTTGATATATACAGTAGTCAACATTTGAAGTGGATCAAAAAAGTTAATCAAAGTTGTCTTAAGACAAGAATGGGTATTGTTCAAAATTCATGTATAACTTTGATTAAAGTTTTTGATCCACCTCAAATGTTGACTACTGTATTTCATAGCAAATACCTAATTTGCTGAGATTAAAAGAGCACAACATATTTCCCAACTAAACTGAAAAGTGACTCTATCTGTGACTTCTTGTTCTTTTGCATTAAAAACTGTGAGTGAACTTGAATGTGAAAATACCATATAATTTCCCAACATTATAACATTGCTAAGGATAAACTGAACATTCACTCGAAATGGCCAACTTACCTGTATTTTGTTTAATGTATTTACTTATTATTAAAGATTAAGTTATAACACTTTGTGTAATCTTAAAAGACTGTGTGTTCAGTAATATTTCGCGTCATGAGAGGGCAAATAATAAGCGCAAACAACAGAACCGCAAAAAGACTATAGCCTACAGCACTTGCTTTTTAGCACAAGTGTTTACATGTGTTGTGTTTGTGCCCAACATTTAACCCAAACTGTCAAGTATGACTCGTTTACCTCGCTGTTGTAAATTAGTCCTCCTCCTCAGACATCAGCTCTGCGCGCGAATCCCGCCCCGCGCACGCGCACTGGCCTCACCTGAGCGCCGCGTTTTTATTGGATTAACGTCGGCTAATCCGCGCGCCGCTGCTGGAAGATCCCGAAAGGGTCTCAATGTTTTGAAGGCAGACACTTCGGGTGAGTAACAAATATTCTAAAGATAAACTATATATATATATATATATATATATATATATATATATATATATATATATATATATATATATATATATGCTTATTTATATGTTTATTTATTTAAAAATGCGATAGTTTAGTTACACTAACTGTGTTTGTTTTCTTTTCTGAGCTCTAAATTTGTTATTATTTATGTACAATCTATAGTTGGTTATTTGCATGTTTGTTAGGAATAAATTAGACAGTCTGTTTATTTCTTTGCACCACACTAACAATAAAGTAGGCCTACAATTTTAAAGTATTTTTAATGTAGCCTACCTTTACAACCATGATTTCTAAACAGCCTACCATAGTAAATAAATGAAATACTTCCATGTAGGCCTTCATATAAACATGGTATTCAGTACCATTGGGTATATCAAAGTTCTATTGTATTAAAATTACAATGCTCTTACTGTACTCTGGTTTGCAGTTTGATTAAGTTTAATTAAGAACAGACAGATGCAGTGTATTTAAATGGGTCACATTTACTCTGCATTAATAAATAAACATGTTTGTTGCGTGTTACAGGGTGTCTGTGAGGTTAAGCTGTGAGCCAGTCAGACGGGCGTAAGGAGTTTATAATATTACGTTCCCCATATGGCCTGTCTTACAGCTCTGCAGGAGTCCAGAAGAT
>NC_138234.1:1660054-1732554 GCF_964197995.2 Scardinius erythrophthalmus | reverse complement strand
AAAATATTTAACGATGCACTGCATGCTGTAAAGTTATATAAAAAAGTCTGGAAATATTTTCCAGGAAACTACCGTTAAATTGACATTTAATCAATCGCACCGACACCAGTAAAAACATTCGCTCGTACAACTTGTGAAGGCACGCGTCACGTGACCCTGCGCTCGTACCTTTGACAGTCAAATCTGATGCACATAAAAATACAGCAAAGCTTCAAACAAACAGCCTCAATATCATACTAAAACTACTGCATCAATGGGGCTGCACCCATAATTTGTCATTATAATTCCAAATAAACTGCATGATAGAGTGATTTGTCTTCGCTGAGGGATTGTTATATGAGGGTATGCGTGTGACGGCACAGCGACTGGCGCACTGAGTGGCAATTTTATTTTTAGCGTGAATGCCGCGAAAAACACACAAAACACTTCTAAAACTGGAGAAGAGCTTTGAGATTGACTGTACAACTGGATTTGACAAGAAATCTGAGGTATATTTTTACATACTGCTGAAAGCTACCAAACATAGAAATGGATCGCTGCAATTCACAGAAATTGGATCCAGGCAGAGAAAGGTGAATTTACAGTTTTCATTTTGTGTCAATATGCTGAATTTAGGTGTAAAATCATACCCTATATATTATATATTGTATCGACAACTCATCAATTAAATATTTACCATCGTATATTCTGCATTGGATGTTTTAAAAAAAAAACACTGACAAAAAAACTACACAAGTTTTAAGGCTGAATGATATGATGATATATATAACATTGATATAAGTGTTTACCCGGATTTAGACCTATAAAGCCTTCACATGCGAATTTACTTTATGTATTTCCCCGGCGTCGAAATCAGGCTCATATAAATGTCAGGAAACACGATTCCTGCTGCATGTCAATATCCATGATCACTGGATCTTTGGTAAGTTGTAAGGAACACTATATCGAGTCCAACCTTTAGTTTAAACTGATAATCGTTTGTTTTACTGGCGTTTTCGCAGTTTCTCCTATTAAATCCAGTCACACAGAAGCTCTTCTGCAACTCAGTTTGGCTGAGGGAGTGTGTTCCCATGGGAAAGTGACGTCAATGCATATAACCCTCTATATAAAGCTTTAAATACCCACCGCACTTCAGAGCTACAAATGAAGCGTTTATATAAGTGGATTTTGGTATTACATCTGCCAAAACTTACCCAGAAAAAGTTCTGATGGCAGAAAAGCATAAATAAAAACGTGTGTAAATGAAGCAGTTGAAATATCCAGCATTGCAGAAGTGTGGAAGTGTGTTCTTTGGTAGTGTTTTGGGTAGAAATGATAGTTTTCGTGTTTTATCCTCATCGTTTCCCGCTCTTCATGTAGGACGGGATGGCTCCTCTGGCCGTCAGACCCTCGAAGCGCTTGTAGGTGTAGTTGACGAAAACCCAGTCCTTATTCTTGTAGTCCGACTCCGGGTGATGATGGTTGCTCGCCACCGCCGGACCTCGACACAGCAACAGAACACTTCAGCACTGACAAACTTCAGTTCCATTATCATTTACAAGCTTACGAATAAATCAGTTCATTTGGATATATATAACATTATTTATTCATATTATAAACTTGTTTTCATGACGAATGTGACTCAAGCTGTTTTATTGAAGTTTTTTCACAGTTGAAACCCTGATCGATGGTCAACATTCCTTCTGATGTTCATTCATGTTTATTTGCTATGGCAGTTTGTTTCCGCAACAGAATTAAAAAAATACTTTTTTGCGACGTTATATCATGCAATTCTAACTTTATAACACGCAATTGTGAGATAAAGTCAGAATTGTGAGATATAAACTTGCAATTCTGAGAAAAAAAGTCTTGGACTTTATAACTAGCAATTGTGACTTTATATCTCACAATTAAAAAAAAAGAAAAGATGTCAGAATTGCGTGATATAAAGTCAGAATTGCGAGTTATAAATTAAATGAGAACATTTGTATCTTACTTGGCGGCTGCAGGATGTCCGACTCCGGAAACTCGTCGAAGTTCGACGTGTCATCGATGCTTTTGATCTCGATCGGGATCGCCGCAGGTCTCTCCCTGCGAACGAGTCGCGAAACCCTCGTTAGATCGAATCCTCACCGTTTATTTGTAGAGCGCTTTTCACAATACACATCATTTCAAAGCAGCTTTACAGAAAGTGCATGAGTCCATATTACAATTTACAGTGATCTGTTATCAGAGGAAACTGCCTAAGTTATGTTTTTCAGAAATGTACGTATACAAAATCACAGTTAGCGAAAAATATACTAATTTAAACAATGTAATTTAATGCAGAAACAATGAGCTCACTGAAGTAGCCTAGTGAATACTTGTTATAGCATTGGTGCATGTTGATTCAGAGTGATTAAAAACCGGTTACGAAGCCAGACCTGATGTGATCGTAGTCGACGCCCTCGAAGAAGCCGTTTCTCTTGATGTCGTCGACGCCGGCCGCGCCGATGCGGTGATCGGCCTCGCAGCAGAAGCGCAGGATCAGCTCTTTCGCTCGCTCTGAGATCGGCACCTCCGGGGGAAACACCAGCGTCTCCTTCCAGCTCATCACCTTCTTATACGTCTCCTGAGGAGTCTCTGAGCAGAACGGCGGGTAGCCTGCAACAACAGCCATATGTTTTACATTAAAGGGGTCTTCGGATGCCCATTTTCCACAAGTTGGTACGATTCTTTAGGGTCTTCATGTAAAGTTTGTAACATACTTTGGTTAAAATTCCTCAATGGTTGTGTAAAACAACAGCCTTTTACCTCCTCAAAAACATTTCGGTGCATGTCTCTTTAAATGATAATGAGCAACTGCCCATTCAGTCACCCGTAGTGTTTATGAAGAGCATTTTTGAAGCCCAAAGTGGGCGGAGCCGGCCGTCGCCATCTTGGCAGCGTCACTCCCGGGAAAAACGAGGCGGATTAGCTGAGGTGATGTGACGCTAACGCTAGCAGACAAACGGCTAGTAGTGACATCAGCGGCAATCCACCTGTCACTCAAGTGGCCACGCCCTTAATTATGCAGAACTTTAAGGCTTAATATCATTTAAACGGGTGAGTTATAAAAAAATAGACCAAAACCACTTTTAGCCCCAGACTGTAAGAATGTGTTTTTCTGCTGTAAAGTTGGGTATATTAACATGGGGGTTTATGGGATTGACTCTCTTCTACAGCCTCTAGTGGCCAGTGGATGAACTGCAGTTTAAGTCACTCAGTGTTGATTCAAGAGAGGGACAGGGAGGTTGTCGCTTGATCACGCTTTATAATGACACGGCCTCATTTGCATATCATTCGCTTCTTACCAATCAGCATCTCGTACATGATAACACCCAGGCTCCACCAATCGCAGAGCTTGTTGTATCCGGTCTGCATGAAGACCTCGGGAGCGATGTAGTCCGGCGTTCCCACGGTGGAGAAGGCCTGAAAGAGGCGTAGCAAAATAACGCATCACTTCCTGTGTGCTGTGAACGAACTAACCAATCCGGCATTATCACTGACCAGCTGCCTCCGGTTTCTCTTCCACGTCTCCGCCTTCCTCTTGGAGTTCATGTGCTGAAACGCTACGAGAAAAACGTGTGAATTATTAATATTTTGAATCTATATTCATAGGTTAAAGAGAATAGTGATGGCCACACCATTACAATAACGATAACTACAGAGGAACGATATCGTTGGAATCACTTTCAGAATGATTTTTTCAGCAGATGAACGATAAAAACATTGACAGCAAATCAGAATCCATCTCAAGAGCTCGAGCATTTAAAGTGACGAACGACAAAACTGCAGCGGGTGCTAAGAAGAAACAGAAAACTATCGTCCGCTGTAATATAGTAAGCATTACAGTCATCGTTATATTTATCGTCCGCTGGTGTGAACGCTAACATAGTTATCATTATAGTTATCATCCGCTGGAGTGGACGCTAATATAGTTATCGTTATAGTTATCGTCCGCTGGTGTGAACACTAATATAGTTATCGTTATAGTTATCGCCCGCTGGTGTGAACACTAATATAGTTATCGTTATAGTTATCGCCCGCTGGTGTGGACACTAATTATTCATAGAGTATATTCAAATATGATAATGAATATTAATTATGTTCAGCATATTTGTGATCGAATCATCACTCACTGAGGTCGTTTGATTTGCTGTGGTTCAGGTTGCGGTAAAACTCGGTCCGATGCGCTTTTTTGAGGCCCGTACACAAGCCGAAATCGGACAGTTTGACGTGACCCTGAAACACACACACACACACACACATCTGATGAAACAGCCAATCAAAGGCCTCGCTGACAGAGAAGTCCAGCAAAAGCAGAAGCCACACAGGAAGAGGTTTATTGAGTCACTTCCTGAGACCTTGGAGTCCAGTAACAGGTTGTCGGGTTTGATGTCTCGGTGTATGAAGCCCAGCTGATGGATGAAGTCGATGGCCAGAACCGTCTCGGCCACGTAGAACTGCGTCTCCTCCTCCGTCAGGGTGTCTTTCTTCATCAGCAGCGTCATCATGTCACCTGGAGGACGGAGAAGAGTTTGAGGCGCCTTTGGTATTCCATGTAGTTAAAGGAGACATTTACTCTCCCGCACGTCATCCAAGATGTTCTTGTCTTTCTTTCTTCAGTCTCGACACGATCGTGGCGCATCTCAGCTCGTGTAAGACCAGCATTTGTGGTTAAAGGGGGGGTGAAATGCTATTTCATGCATACTGAGTTTTTTACACTGTTAAAGAGTTGGATTCCCATGCTAAACATGGACAAAGTTTCAAAAATAAAGTTGTACGTTTGAAGGAGTATTTCTGTGGCAAAAATACTCCTTCTGGTTTGTCACAAGTTTCGGAAAGTTTTTTTCGAGTATGGGCATGTGTGACGTCAGATGGGGCAATTTGGGGAATTTCCTTATACGGGTCCTAAGGGCACTTCTCCCGGAAGGGCGCGCGCCCTTCCCTTAGCGAAAGCAGTATGCCCATCAAAGCGCTGTGCTCGGCTTTAGGGAAGTATTTGCCAGATTTGCAGATCGTCTAATAATGCTTAAGGATGGAGCAGTCCCAACGATAAAGGTTCACGGTCGTGCGTTGGAACCGCAGGCGGTGAGTAAAACTGCTTCAAATGTCTGTGTGTTGTTAGCTATCGGCGCGTAAGCACAGCAAGTAAACAGTGAACAGCGCTCGTGATTCTTTAGCTCCGCCCACACAGCACGCCTCCAGCCGCTCGTTTTTTTCCGGAAAGACTCGGTACAGCCTATCTTTCTTTTATAAATATAATAAAACTAAAGACTTTTTGGAGATATGAAGGATGCAATACTACTCTATAGGTACTCAAGATTAACATGAGATTGACTGAAACTGAGTGTTTCACCCCCCCTTTAAAAGTAAATAAATGTTTATTGTTGTTCTAAAATGTCCGCTGGTTTGTCTCGATGAGACTCTTATTCTTCGGCTGGATCGTGTCGAGACTTTGAAGCTGCACTGAAACTCACATCTGGACCTTCGACCCGTTGGACCCCATTGAAGACACTATATGGAGAAACATCCTGGAATGTTTTCCTCAAAAACCTTCATTTCTTTTCGACTGAAGAAAGAAAGACATGAACATCTTGGATGACAAGGGGGAGAGTAAATTAATCAGGAGATTCTAATTCTTAAGTGAAGTACTCCTTTAAGCATCAAAAGCACAATTTGAATGATGATTCTCACAAACAAATCTATGGAAGCTTGTTTCTACCACTGAATAATAAATAAATAATAATAATAATTGTAATAATAATAATAATCTCACAATTCTGACTTTTTGTCTCACAATTGCGATATATCAAGTCAGAATTGTGACTTTTTTTCTCAAAATTGCGAGATATAAAGTCGCAATTCTGAGAAATAAAGTCGCAATTGCGAGATATAAAGTCGCAATTGTAAGAAATAAAGTCGCAATTCTGAGAAATAAAGTCGCAATTCTGAGAAATAAAGTCACAATTGCGAGATATAAAGTCGCAATTGTAAGAAATAAAGTTGCAATTCTAAGAAATAAAGTCGCAATTCTGAGAAACATATTCGCAACTGCGAGATATAAAGTCACAATTCTGAGAAATAAAGTCGCAATTAGGAGATATAAAGTCAGAATTGCATGATATAAAGTCACAATTGCGTGTTATAAATCAGAATTGTGAGATATAAACTATTCTGAGGTAAAAAAAAAAGAATAAAAAAAGTGTATTTTTCCCCCCCTTAGAATTGGACTTTATATCTCACAATTGTGAGAAAAGATGTCAGAATTGCGAGATATAAACTCGCAATTATTTGTTATTTACATTTACATTTACATTTGTTATAAAGTCAGAATTGCATGATATAAAGTCGCAATTGCGAGAAAAAAAAAGTCAGAATTCTGACTTTATAACACGCAATTGCGACTTTATTTCACGCAATTCTGACTTTATATCTCACAATTCTGAGCAATTGTGAGATAAAAAGTCGCAATTATCTTTTAAAATGTTTTATTTTGTGGCGGAAACAAGCTTCCATACAAATCTGTACTGATTTTCTGAAAAGAATCAACTCGAATAGTTCTTTTGAGTCAGTTCAGTGAATCATTCAAAAGGTCCTGAAGAAAAGTCTAAAAACATAAAATTTCCAGTTGATTTTCAAAACGGAGTGGAGTAAACATGAAGACACATGTGAAGTTCATTACACACACCTCCCGGCAGGAACTCCATCAGCAAGTAAAGATTCAGTTTATCCTGAAAACTGTAGAACATCTTCACCACCCACAGACTGTCTGCCTGAACCAAGATGTCCCGCTCCGCCCGGATATGACCCACCTGGGACAGGAAATTAAATGAAATTGAATGAAATTAAATAATGAAATTAATAGTAATATAAAAAAAAATTAAATTAAATTAAAAATAACAACAAATGACAAAAAGATCAAATAACCAAATAAAATAAAAATTAAATAATAACAAATGACAAAAAAACCCCCATCAAATAACCAAATAAAGTAATAAAAAAGAAAAACAGACAAAATAAAATAAAATTCTATAATAAAACAACAAAATAACCTGTTTTTAATAAGATAATTTGGCGTCACCTGCTCTTTCTGCAGCATGTCGGCTTTGCGAAGGATCTTCATTGCGTAAACGTGACCTGTGTCTTTCTTCTGAACTAGACGCACCTGTGGACATCAGAAACACATTTGATTTGCGTATAACACACACACACACATACAGACTTTTGTTAGTGTGTCGTTTGCGCTCATTATCATAATCACCTCTCCGAACGCTCCTCGTCCAATCACCTTCAGAGACTCGAAGTCGTCCAGACCCAGTCTGGTTCTCTTCAGACGGAGGAACTCGGTCTCTTTACGAGCGTGCTGGGAGCGCCGCACTCGCTTCTGGAACGCAACACAAGCATTTGCGAATATTTATATACTCGAGGCCCATTCACACCAAGAACGATAACTGTAACGATAACTATAAAGTTTTAATAATTGTTCGTTAAAGAGAATAGTGATGTCCACACCACAACAATAACGATAAATACACAGAGGAATGACATCGTTGGAATAGTTATAGTTATAATCCACTGGTGTGAAAGCTAATAAAGTTATCGTTATAGTTATCGTTCGCTGGTGTCGACACTAATATAGTTATCGCTATAGTTATCGTTCGCTGGTGTCGACACTAATATAGTTATCGCTATAGTTATCGTTCGCTGGTGTCGACACTAATATAGTTATCGCTATAGTTATAATCCACTGGTGTGAACGCTAATAAAGTTATCGTTATAGTTATTGTTCGCTGGTGTCGACACTAATATAGTTATCGCTATAGTTATCGTTCGCTGGTGTCGACACTAATATAGTTATCGCTATAGTTATAATCCACTGGTGTGAACGCTAATATAGTTATCGTTATAGTTATCGTTCGCTGGTGTCGACACTAATATAGTTATCGCTATAGTTATAATCCACTGGTGTGAACGCTAATATAGTTATCACTATAGTTATAATCCACTGGTGTGAACGCTAATATAGTTATCGTTATAGTTATCGTCCGCTGGTGTGAACGCTAATATAGTTATCACTATAGTTATAATCCACTGGTGTGAACGCTAATATAGTTATCACTATAGTTATAATCCACTGGTGTGAACGCTAATATAGTTATCGTTATAGTTATCGTCCGCTGGTGTGAACGCTAATATAGTTATCACTATAGTTATAATCCACTGGTGTGAACGCTAATATAGTTATCGTTATAGTTATCGTCTGCTGGTGTCGACACTAATATAGTTATCGTTATAGTTATTGTCCGCTGGTGTCGACACTAATATAGTTATCGTTATAGTTATCGTCCGCTGGTGTCGACACTAATATAGTTATCGCTATAGTTATAATCCACTGGTGTGAACGCTAATATAGTTATCGCTATAGTTATAATCCACTGGTGTGAACGCTAATATAGTTATCGTTATAGTTATCGTCTGCTGGTGTCGACACTAATATAGTTATCGTTATAGTTATTGTCCGCTGGTGTCGACACTAATATAGTTATCGTTATAGTTATCGTCCGCTGGTGTCGACACTAATATAGTTATCGCTATAGTTATAATCCACTGGTGTGAACGCTAATATAGTTATCGCTATAGTTATAATCCACTGGTGTGAACGCTAATATAGTTATCACTATAGTTATAATCCACTGGTGTGAACGCTAATATAGTTATCACTATAGTTATAATCCACTGGTGTGAACGCTAATATAGTTATCGTTATAGTTATCGTCTGCTGGTGTCGACACTAATATAGTTATCGTTATAGTTATCGTCCGCTGGTGTCGACACTAATATAGTTATCGTTATAGTTATCGTCCGCTGGTGTCGACACTAATATAGTTATCGTTATAGTTATCGTCCGCTGGTGTCGACACTAATATAGTTATCACTATAGTTATCGTCCGCTGGTGTCGACACTAATATAGTTATCACTATAGTTATAATCCACTGGTGTGAACGCTAATATAGTTATCGTTATAGTTATCGTCTGCTGGTGTCGACACTAATATAGTTATCGTTATAGTTATCGTCCGCTGGTGTCGACACTAATATAGTTATCGTTATAGTTATCGTCCGCTGGTGTCGACACTAATATAGTTATCGTTATAGTTATCGTCCGCTGGTGTCGACACTAATATAGTTATCACTATAGTTATCGTCCGCTGGTGTCGACACTAATATAGATATCGTTATAGTTATCGTCCGCTGGTGTCGACACTAATATAGTTATCGTTATAGTTATCGTCCGCTGGTGTCGACACTAATATAGTTATCGTTATAGTTATCGTCCGCTGGTGTCGACACTAATATAGTTATCGTTATAGTTATCGTCCGCTGGTGTCGACACTAATATAGTTATCACTATAGTTATAATCCACTGGTGTGAACGCTAATATAGTTATCACTATAGTTATAATCCACTGGTGTGAACGCTAATATAGTTATCGTTATAGTTATCGTCTGCTGGTGTCGACACTAATATAGTTATCGTTATAGTTATCGTCCGCTGGTGTCGACACTAATATAGTTATCGTTATAGTTATCGTTCATTGGTGTGAACACTAATATAGTTATCGTTATAGTTATCGTTAGTGTTCTTGGTGTTAGTGTGCGTGTTTGTTACCTCTTCATCAGGCAGTCCTTCCTCGTCCATCACTTTCTCCAGTTTTTGCTGCCTGTCAACAGAACGTTCTAGATTACGAGACGCAAGAACCACATCAGCGCACTTCTCATAATCTCTCTGCAGTGTGCTATACTATAACTGTCAACATGTGTCGTGTACACCAGAGCACACTCCACATCACCTTTATGTGTTTCAGCTAATATTTATTTTGGCCTTATTTCAATTAACCAAAAATGATTTTAATGTGTTGGTTAAGGATAATAACTCTGGCTCAGACACACATGTTGTGTCAACTTCAGCACAGAACTCTTAATGTGATAAAACACACTGTAAATAAGCAACACAGGAAGAGTGTTTCACCACAGGGGAATGATGTAGCGTCACGCTCGACTGGCGGAGCAGAACGCGACTTCACAAACGCTTCGGATGGTTAGCAGAGCGCTAATGAACAACAACGCAAACAGCCTCAAGAACAACAACACTTTTCAGCCGCTGTACGTTTCAATGGAGACTCAACTTCATTATACAGTCAAAACAAACACTATTCAGACACCAGAGATCATTTTTGATATTTTTGTACTAGTGTGATCAGGACACTATAGGTCATTTCTGTAAGTGAGAATAGCAAAATACAGTAAACTGCGACATATTACACCCAAATATTCTTCATACAGAGACTACCAGTGACATTTGGGCCCAGAAATGATTGGGACACTTTGAGCTGATCATGTTTTGCTGAAGTGTGTTTTCTTTAATTGCTAATGCTCTTTTCACACACAAACTGAACAAAATGAAGCATTGCTTGGTGATTGGTTGAGCTAAACTGGTATTATCTAATTGTGTAGTTAAATTTAACAGCTGACAGATATTCAACATAATTCATGTGTGAGACAGTCTAACAGAAGGACGGACAAAACCAGTCAAATATCAACTGAGTCCTGCTCATATTTTACTACCATTTTCTAAACTATAGCGAATAAACTGTGATAATGTGAGAAATGCTGAAGGAGTCTGAATAAACTTTGGTTTGACTGTAGTTCTTCAGGTCAGAGTTTTGGAGTCTTGGCTCTATAATGCCATCATTTTAAGTGTGATTTGAGAATCAGAAGCTCTTTGTGAAGTGTCTGTGTGTTTATACCTCATTTCGCGCTCCTCGTGTTGGGATATGAGGTTGCTGTAGAAGTTCTCCAGAGTGACCTTGGCCATGGTCACCCGCTCCTTCGTGTGGTTGCTCATTAACGAGCTGGAGGCGTGGCCTCGGGTCGCCATGGTTACCGGCTGCTGTTCTGGAGCAGGTTGGGATGTAGATCTGCAGGCGTTTACAAACACAACATGATTTACATGAGCTGGAACACACACAACAAACTCTAGCGCTGCAGTCAAGGTAAAACAAGGTATTACCGTGGTACAACAACACTTCTAGGCCACAGCTTTTCCTCATTTATACTGAATAATGTCTTAAGTTCAGCCTGTCTGTGGCTCTGTGTCAGTGAGACAGACAGTGGAAAAGAACAAATGTGACCATAAAAACATTTGGCAGAAGTTGTTCAGACAGTCTGTGGTCTAAAGCGCAAACATAGAGACGTTTAAGAGAGGAAATTCAGACTCAGTTTCAGGAACAATAGTGCTATTATTATCATTTACCAATTATTATTTAACCGACATGTTAACAGTGAAGCAAAAAATATGAATAAAAAATAATGTGCTTTTACTTTGAGCTTAATAGCACTGTAAATGAAGTGCAACTACAAAATGTACTGATTTTTCATGAAGAAATTTAATTTAAAAATTCACGTTTTAAAACAAAATGGCTGTGGACATACCAAACTGCTTCTACCACATAAGAAAGTGCGCATAAATAAAGTGAAACATGCTAATGCCATACTTGCAGAAGTTCTGAACATATAATTATGGCATGAGGGATGAGGGGGCGGGGCCAGACTCATGACGTCAGCGGCGAGCGTTCTACCAAACACGCTAAACTTAACGTTTAAAACGAAATAAAAGTCTGAAAAGCGGCACCAACCTGATATAAAGTTCCTCAGAGTTTTTCTTTGTCTGTTGAAGGACGATATTTCCCTCGACACGTTGTCTCTTGCCAAACAGACATGAAGCGACTCCCCCAAAAAAGAAAGAAACGGGGAAAAAAACGGGAGAAATGTACGAGTTTTATAGACACGCTGAACTAAAAACGGAACGCAGAGATGCGTTTGTGTTTATGTGGACGGAACTTCATCCAGTGACAATAAACATGCAACTCTTCTGTGTTAGTCTGATGTGATGACGATTTCGCCAGAAAGAGATGAGAAGAAATGAAATGACGCTCCACCCCTAAAGAAAGAAAGAGAGAGAGAGAGAGAGAGAGAGAGAGAGAGAGAGAGAGAGACGCAGACACACACACACACACAGAGAATTCTAAATTGTTCTTAGAACTTCTTTCGCAATACATTGATGTCAAAAAAGAACATTCTGAATTGAATTGAGAGAGAGAGAGAGATTTTTCGCACTCTAAAACTACTTTATACATTTAATAAATTTCTTTAAATATCTGATATGTATCTAAATGTAACTTTAAAAACGTAGTAAATATAAATTAGAATTATTATTACATTTTTTATTTATTTACGTATTGTTTGTTTTTGTCATTAAAAGTAGTACAATAATCAAAAACTATAATGATATACTAGCCTAGTATCAAAACAAATCAAAACCATAAATAGAGATTCCAATGTGTACGTTTCCATGAAAAACTCAGCAATTGAAATGCAAAAACTGCGCTTAAATCTGGCAACTTCCAAAAGTAGTTTAATTATTATGCTTGCCCGTTACTATATTGATAAAGTCAAATGGAAAGAAAAATTCCACATTTTGAACAATTTAAAATTGATATTAAAATATACTTAGAAAAAATATCCAACTTTTTAAAAACAATTAATAGGTACAAGTTTTTTCTGTAACATTCCCATGTTTTTCTCTTTATTTATTCGTTTTTTCCCCTTTTGTTTACCCCTGACATGCACAGTATGGTTATATGTCCTCCTGTTTGTAAATTATGTTTTGTTCTTATTAAAATGCAATAAAAAAATAATAAAAAAAAAACTTCCAAAGTAGTTTAATTTAATTACGCGATTCTTCTTCAGTGCTCGTCCTGCGCGCTGGCTGCGCCTCTACAACTATCTAGAATCACCTCTGCGCCTGCGCGGTTCCTCGCATCTACGACACTCTTTGACGCATCTTGTGGACCTGCACCGGAAGTGACCGGTGTTGGACTAGCAGTTCGCGCTAACCGGACCGGGGGAACCGACACCAGACTCGAAACATCAGGATCCCACCGGGCCGAACGGATAGATCGTGCATTTCTCCGAATCTAGAGTTTATCTGAAGTTAGTGGGTGAGTTATGCGACCGCAAGATTAAAAGATCGAATAAGCATCGAACTGGACCGGGACTCGAACCCTGAACCTTATTCACCGGACCCGAGACCCCCCGTGACACTGAGATATATCAGCGATTTGACCCGTTAATCCCGGAATCGCTGAAGCATGCAGACAGATTAAACATTCACTGTGCATAATAATGAGCTTAATTAACATATACTAATATTCATCATTATTATTCCGGTTTCGGTAGCATGACAACTCTTTAAAAAGTACCATGGTATCAGATTGTAATACCATATGCCAAGTTATTAACAAGGCGTTTTAGAAGAATACCATGGTACTGCAGAATGACCATATTTATGTACCATGGTATTTACGTGTTAATGTTGTAGTCAATTTTAATGAGTGGAATCTTAGTGTGCAGTTAGTTCTTGGTAGTGTGTAGGCTATATGGGTTTGTCTGTAATTTTACTCCGATATTAGTTAGTTAGTTAGTTAGTTAGTTAAAGTTTATTTCGGTCAACTTCAAAAGAAAAAAAATAAAGAAAAACAATTTACAAGCAAACATAGAAAACAAACATTAGGTTAGAATGTAAACAATATTTAAAAGAGAGAAAGAAAAGTTGATGGTTATATAATAAGTTATATAATATATCATAAGTACTCTGGTAAACTCTTTAAATATCTCGTAAGAGTTTTGCTGTCGTATTTTCCAAATAATAAATTTCCTACTGTAAATTATTGCGTAAGTATGGAAGCTTGTTTCCGCCATAGAATAAAAAAATAAATGAAAAAAATCAGTTTTTCCCCTCAGAATTGCGAGTTTATATCTCAGACCTTATAAATCGCAATATCAAGTTTGTATCTTACAATTCTGAGGAAAAATCGCGCGTTATATATCTCGCAATTTCTGCCTTTTTCCGTCAGAATTGTTACTTTTTTATTTTTTTTTATTAAAAAAAAAAGTTTTTTAAAGTTTCCATATGCCAGTGTTTAAAATATTATCCTGAACATTTAACAAGTTTTTTGTTCTGTTTCGCAGCGGCAGTGAGGATCTGGAAGTTGATCGCTGTTGGCAGGCGTGACGTGCGCTCTGGGGCGTGGCCTGTTGGCGTCTACCAACTCACGATTGGTGAACAGGTGAAATGATTAGCATTTTTTTTCTAAAATTCTGCTGTGGTGTTTTCAGTAGGGCTACACGATTAATCGCAATGAAACCACATGCAATTTGGCAAAGACTGCGATTATTTTAATGTCAATGCAGCGGCTGATCCGTAGTAAATGCTGCTCCATCTGAACACCAGAGGGCGTCTCTCACACACACACACACGCCGCAGGAGTACAATAACACACATCATTCTAGGAAATCACTGGATCTGAATAAACAGAAGATTGAAATGCTTTGATTAAACATGACTAATAAACAAGAGGTTCATAAATGCGTCTCATATTTGGAAAGATGTTTGAGGCGTGTTGCTTTTTCATATGCACGTTATAAGCGATTCAAACTCGCAGTGCTTTCAGAGTGAACTGCGTTTACTGAGCCGTACGTTACTGACAAGCTGCGCACAAAAAATAATCGCAGCATTTGCGATTTCATGTAAACTGCTAGCAGCCATACTTATAGCCATGAACTTATCTGTTTGAAGGTGCCTAGCCATCCTGCTGTGGCTCTGCGGGCACGCAGTGGGCGGAGTCAGGCTCAGACTCGGGCTGTGATTGGCTGAGAGCGATGAGTGGGCAGGGCGGGGCCGGTAGCCGCGAGCGGGGACGTGGTGTGGATTCGTCATGCTGGTTCGCTCCTAGCGCCCTGCGGCGACTGGTCGAGCTGCCGGCGCCGGTTCTGTCACGCCACCAGCTGAAGCGTTTAGAGGAGCATCGCTACAGCAGTTCGGGACACTCGCTACTCGAACCCATAATGCAACGCTACTGGGAGTGGCTTGTCGGCAGAATGCCACCCTGGATCGCGCCCAACCTCATCACCATCGTCGGCCTGGCGACCAACATCTTCACAACACTGGTGCTGGTGTATTACTGCCCGACTGCAACCGAACAGGTACCGACGCAATCGTACTAGCGTAAAAACTGTAAATTCGGACGATAAATACATTTTTAAAGGGGAGAGTAAATCATGGGCTAATTTTCAGTTTTGGGTGAACTGTCCCTTTAATGGCACGTGTTCAGGCTCCTCTCTGGACGTACCTCCTGTGTGCCGTGGGCCTGTTCGTGTATCAGTCGTTGGACGCCATCGATGGGAAACAGGCCAGACGCACTAACAGCAGTTCACCACTGGGGGAGCTGTTCGACCACGGCTGCGATTCGCTCTCCACAGGTGACCAGTTATCACTGTTCTTTTGTATAAATATAGGATTTGATATATATATATATATATATATATATATATATATATATATATATATCGAATTGGGAATCGAAATCGAATTGGAACTTCTGAATCGATACTCAGCTCTAGTAACGTGTCCTGTGTGAATAATTCCCTTGACTTCTGCAGTGAAGTGTGTATTAACGCTGTGTTTCTCCCAGTGTTTGTGGTGTTGGGAACCAGTATAGCAGTTCAACTGGGTTCTCACCCAGACTGGATGTTCTTCTGCTGTTTCGCTGGCATGTTCATGTTTTATTGCGCCCACTGGCAGACCTACGTCTCCGGCACACTGCGCTTCGGCATGTAAGTAGAGCTTCCGTCCATGCAAATCCACAGATGCTAAATTACATTTTATGTAGGGCTGAACATTATATCTAAATATTGCAGATGTATATATAGATATGCATATCTCAATGGCTTTCAATAGCTGGGGTCATGAACAAAAGACAAAGAGAAAATCACTAACTGCTCTCGGCTGAATAACTTTTGTAGCTTTAATAAGAATCAGTATATATATGTAATTTATAAGTGAAAACAAAGCAGTGTTTATTTTTACATTTGATTATTCAGTTTCTGTTGTTAAATAACCCTAATGTAGGATAACCTGAACCCCTGAAATAACACTTCTTATATACAGTAAAACACTGATGTTCACTTCCACAAGTTGTAGAGATGTTTTACTGTCACAAAAAGAATGTGAAACACGTATGTAGGTCATATAATTTTAAACATTTTTTAAAGATAATTTAAGTTTATTTTACACACTATAAGCATTATCATATCGAATATCGCTTTATTTAATGAGTTATCGCATTTTTCTTCAATATCGTGCAACCCTAATATTATGGTTTATTTTGGTGTTAAGGAGCGGCAAATTTCAAATTTGGAGAATTTCCGCAGGAGAAATACAGTTATTTTAATAGGAATAAATGCTATTGTTATTTTTGCATGAAAGTGAAAGATTTCCCTGCACAGATTTTGCAATGGTTTCATAAAAGACAGTTCACCTTTTTTTGCACATGAAATTTCGCTAATGTGGGTTATTTAAATAGGGTTAAATATGGTTATTTAACAACCTTTTGTTAAGGCAAGACACTACAGGCAAATATAAATACACACACACACACACACACACATATATATATATATTATTTTTTTTTTCAGACTAGTGAAATGAAAACACGCAAAACACACTTTTAAGTGTTTATTTTATTGGACTTTATCTATTTGCATCTGTATCTTTAATGGCTGTTTTCTCTAAATGAGTTTTGTTCTCTACTTCAGAAGCACTTACACACACCAAAACTTACAGTTTTATTCCTATTTATATCCTGATGAATTTTACTGAGGGGTTTGTTCATATATATTTGTCTTCAAATTTTACAATATTTTTAATAACTCTTGTGAAAATGGTGTATTTTGATGAAAAAGTGATGAAAAGAGAAATTCAAAATCCCTTCTGTAAAAACCTTTAACTCTAATATGTCAACAAAATCAAACAAGAATTATGAGCCTGGCTTTATCCAATGTTCATATTTATGTTCTGCTAATGTATGCATAGTTAATTAGATAATTCCTTATTTGCATATTTAAACAGAACATTTTAGAAAACTTGTAATAGAAAAAACATCTGTGATTTTTAATGTAATCTATGAATTAGTATAAATTATAAATTATGAATGTTTTTCTCCTATAGACTGGGGTTTGTTCATATATATTTGGCTTGAAATTTTACAACATTTTTAATAACTCTTCTCTTTTCATCACTCAGAAAATACAGGAAAAAAACATTTTTCACCATTTTCACAAGTGTTATTAAAAATGTTGTAAAATTTCAAGACAAATATATATGAACAAACCCCTCAGTAAAATTCATCAGGATATAGATAGGAATAAAACTGTAAGTTTTGGTGTGTGTAAGTGCTTCTGAAGTGGGTCTTGGAAGTCATTTTGTATGTTTATTGTAAGTAATAGACGATGTTTGAAGCCTGTTTTGTCACTGTCCCGTGGGCAGATTTGATGTTACAGAACTGCAGATCTGTCTAGTGTTGTTGCAGATGTTTACGGCTACGGTCGGGCCCACGTTTTGGAACGAAACGGTAAAATCCAGCGCCGAACGGCCAATCAAACGCGAGCAATGCACCAATCAGCTTCCTGAAACACTAATGAACCTCACCATTGATTCCAGTTCAGATCCAATCACTTCAGATCATATATCTGTGATAACTGAAGCCAATCCTGCTGTGATCAGCGTGTGTGTGTGTGTGTTTGCTCTAACATGGCTCTCTCCTCCGCTCAGCATTGATGTTACAGAAGTGCAGATCTTCATAATTCTCATGTATTTACTGGCTGCTGTTGGCGGATCGGCTTTCTGGCAGTCTCGGGTAATTCACTCACGCGCTGAATCTGTTTATGATTATAACATAATAACTTAATAACATAATATAACATAATAACTTGAGCTGTGTGTGCTAACCAGAAATAACAACTATTTGATCAGTCTCGTATAACAGTTAGTTTGCATAAATACCTTCACATTATTGTCATATCATTGTCTTTTAAATAATGTGGTATATTCATAATAATAATAATAATAATAATAATGATAAGATATTTGCATTATACTGTATAATGTATTTAAAAAGTAAATACATATAGTTGCATTTATTTAATATAATACTTTGTGTATTACAGTGTGTATTACAGAATACAGTGTGTAATTTAAATAGTTAATAATAAATTACGATGTAAATTATAATGAATGTACAAATTCTATATATTTTATATTATAAAATAATAAATTACATAATGCGAGTGTATTATAATTTAAGTACAAAAGATATATTATAAATTAATATTAATTATATAATATAAATTATAATGCGTGTATAAACTATATATTTAATAATATAATTTAGTATACTAATAAATTACAATATGTAAATTATAATGTACATACATTAATATTATAAAATAATAAATTACATAATGCGAGTGTATTATAATTTAAGTACAAAAGATATATTATAAATTAATATTAATTATATAATATAAATTATAATGCAAGTATAAACTATATATTTAATATTATAATTTAGTATACTAATAAATTACAATATGTAAATTATAATGCACGTACATAAATTCTATATATTTAATATTATAAAATAATAAATTACAATGCAAATTTATAATTTAAGTACATAAACTATATTTAATATTTTTTATTAATATATTACTGATACATTATATAATGTAAATTATAATGTATGTGCATGAACTATGTATTTAATATATATAAAAATATATTAATAAATAATGTAAATTAAAATATATGTACATAAATTCTATACTTAATATTCTAATATAAAATAATATATTAATAATAAATAACATAATGTAAAGTATAATAATGTCTATACATAAATTCTATATAAAATGTGCAAATTCTATATATATATTATAAAATAATATATTAATAATTACATAATGTAAATTATAGATTAAAAACTGTATAAATAATCCTTTAAAATAAGGTATTATATAATAATGATGTATATTATTATATGATATATTTAAGCTTTTTGAACTGAACTGTTTCTCATTCTCTTGCATTCAACAGATTCCCATCATAAACATCCAAATGAAAATAATTCCAGCACTTTGCACGTTTATCGGGGCGGTTTTCACCTGTACCAATTACTTCCGAGTCATATTTACAGGCGGCGTGGGGAAAAACGGCTCCACGATAGCGGTACGTACCTGAGCTATACACTATATTTCTGACCTACATTATTATATGACATGTCTTGTCACTTCATCGGTGTGTGTTTCAGGGTACGAGTGTTTTGTCTCCCGTCCTGCACATCGGCTCTGTTATCATCCTTGCTATGATGATTTATAAAAAATCATCCGTCCTGCTCTTCGAGAAACATCCGTGTCTGTATATTCTGGCCTTCGGCTTCGTATCGGCCAAAATCACCAATAAATTAGTGGTGAGTGAAAGACCTAAACTCAGTGTTATTTAGGGTTGGGTATTGGTTAGGTTTTATCCGATACTAGTACCTACTCGGTATTTTTCAAACGGTTCCGGTGCTTAAACGGTTCTTGAAACGGTACTTAAGAAAACTAAACCGCACACACTTTATCAAAAAAATAATACCTCAGTGTGTGTGTGTGTGTGTGTGTGTGTGTGTGATGTAGCACAAAACACTTGAGTTAAGATCAAAATTTTGTCTTCTCATATTATGACTTTTACAAAACAGAGAAATATCTGACACTGAGCAGAAATATTTAACACACACAGTACTGTATAGCCTCATATAAATATACTTGATATTGATATACTTCATACTTGATATGCAAGATTTGCAGTTGACATTAAAATACTAGACTAACCCGAGGAACACTGGCAGCTGAACTTGAACTTTAGTCAAGCGTGTCAGAGGTTTTGGGTTCTAATCCGCATTCGTAGTTTATTTATTTATTTATTTATTTTAACCGATTATGCTCATCAGTGGTTGTATATCAAGCAGGGACACTGTGTCCATTATATTTTGAGATTTCACCAGAAAGAATAGATATGAGGCGCCGTCTATAGGGCTTAAATCAAACTTCATTCACGCACATATGAAACCCTTGCATACACATATACTAGGTAGTCACACATACATGTATACTGCTGAATGCTCAAACTAATACATATGAAATGCACAACTTCTAAAGTCGCTCACGCACACACACGCAAACTCTACACACACGAGACGCGCGGAACTCTCCGCGCACATACTCATCTGAGACGCGAGCACACACACACACACACACACACACACACAAAAACTCTCCGTGCACATACTCATCTGAGACGCGAGCACGCACACACAAACTCTCCGCGCACATAATCATATAGACGGCGCCTCATAAATAGATCGATCTCCGCAACGTATTGAAGCGCGCGTCCGAGTGAAGCCAAGTGTGTGCGCGAGCCAAGAGAAAACACTGTATCCGCGCCACTGATCGCAGCGGCAACGAACACTTTGATCACTTGATTTAAAAAAACACATTTCAGCGCTAGATCGTCTCTTATTTAACAAACGAACTAAATGAATGCTCTGCTGGTTAACTGGAGATGTTTTATTATTGGATCATTAGTGCCGCGAGATGTTTTATAGGGGGCGGTAAAAAAACGTCAGGCACCGAAATCAGGCACCGAAAGTTTCGTTCTTATTCGGTCTGGTTACTACCGTTTACGTCGGAACCGGTTCCCTATTGGAACCGAGTTTCGGTACCCAACCCTAGTGTTATTGTAGTATTCATATATATATAATAAATTATACAAATAATGAAAATATTTAAAATAATGCACATTCATTTGATAATAATATATAGTATTAATACATATGAAATATATATTTGTATTTAAAATATTTATTAAATAAATACTTTGTAATGTAATGTTACATTTTTAATGTAATTCATATATTAATAAAAAGTCATAATGTAAATGATATATAATGTATGTACATTGTAGATGTACATTTGTATTTATAATCAATTATTCAAAAAACTTAAATATTTAAAAGAATGTATATTAATTTGATAGAAATAATGTATATTATATACACTGAATGCAAGACATTACAGGCTAATATGTTTGTGTGTATATTTATTTTTCATGCACTGGTAAATTTTGAGATTTTGGGCTATTTGGCTTTTCATAAAGTGTTTTCTTTTTCCAGACTAGTAAAAATGAAAACATGCAAAACACACTTTTAAGTGTTTATTTTATTGAACTTTATCTATTTGCATCTTTATCTTTAACGGCCGTTTTCTCAAAATGAGTTTTGTTCTCCACTTCAGAAGCACATACACACACCAAAACTTACAGTTTTATTCCCATCTATATCCTGATGAATTTTACTGAGGGGTTTGTTCATATATATTTGGCTTGAAATTTTACAACATTTTTAATAACACTTGTGAAAATGGATTTTTTTCTGGCTTTTGACAGTTTTTTCTGCTTTATGGAGTGATGAAAAGAGAAATTCAGTAAAAACCTTTAACTATATTATGTCAACAAAATCAAACAAGAATTTTGGCTTTGGCTTTATCCAATGTTCATATTTATGTATTTAACAAGTAGTAAAGGTTTATAAATCAATTTAGAAAAAAGAAATAAGGCCTTTAAAAAGTATTAAATACCATTTTCCAAGGTATTAAATTTTGCATCATCTTTTCATTATGTATATTTGTCCAAAGAATTTAATTAATTTGTCAATTAATTCTCGTGTGCTTCGTTCCCACCATTCTGTATTATGTTGCATTGATAAGGAGTTATCACAAACTAAGACTGTTTAGTTGTGCTAACTTACAATCAATATATAGTAAGTGTTAGTTAAAGTGTCGCCGATGTAACGGTTAAAACTTTAAGTGGCGACGATGAGGTCTTAAAATGTACGGAAAGAGTCTTAAAGGTATTAAATTGAACTCCATGATTCCTGTATATACCCTGGATCTGCAGATGAATGCAAACCAATACGCTAGTGGCGAGTGACAACTCAGTGTTGCTGTAGTAGATTCTGTAATAGCTGTTGAGTGTTATTTCAGTGTTTTCTGTTGTACTTCACTTGAACTGCAGGTGGCTCACATGACCAAGAGTGAGATGCATCTTCACGACGTGGCGTTTCTGGGGCCCGGCCTGTTGTTTCTCGATCAGTACTTCAACAGTTTCATCGACGAATATCTGGTGTTGTGGATTTCTCTGGTAAGGTCACATGGTCTCAAACATGGCCTGAAGTTACTCTTCACAAACAGTGTTGAGGAAACTTAATCTAGTAATGCATTCAAATATTGTGTTACTCCCAAAAACGTAACTAATTGCGTTACTTTTTCCTCACCTGGGCTGGGCTTGCTAGCTTTTTAATAGCAACAAAAAGGTTCTATTTTTGGCATATGTTAAGGCCCTTTCACACCAAAAGTGAAATGCATGAAAAAGGAAATGCATATTTACTCCTGTACAGTAGAGGGCACTGTTCAAACAAACCTTTCAGCTGCTGCTGTTCTGGATTAAAAAACAATAGGATACAGGAGAAGGAAGTTCAACACTCTTATTTATTCTCTTATAAGAACTTTTATAAGTAATTTTGCTTATTAGTATGATTGAATTAGATATACATTATATATTAGAAATACTGAATGTTTTTGTGCAAGTGAGACGAGTAAATGCATGTTCACATTTAGTCCAGAACTAAAATAACCATCATGTTTACACACTCACACACACACACACACACACACACACACACACACACACACACACACACACACAACACCTCCTCACTTTATTTCTTTCAACTTGAGAGCTGTTAATCAATAAATATTTGAAAAAGTAACTGCGTTACATTACTAGTTACTTGAAAAAGTAATCTGATTACGTAACTCAAGTTACTTGTAATGAGTTACTGGTTACTAATTTGAAAAAGTAACTTAGATATTTTGATGTAAATTGAAAAAGTAATGCGTTACTTTACTAGTTACTTGAAAAAGTAATCTGATTACGTAACTCAAGTTACTTGTAATGAGTTACTGGTTACTAATTTGAAAAACTAATTTAGATATTTTGATGTAAATTTAAAAAGTAAAGTTACATTACTAGTTACTTGAAAAAGTAATCTGATTACATAACTCAAGTTACTTGTAATGAGTTACAGGTTACTTATTTGAAAAAGTAACTTAGATATTTTGTTGTAAATTGAAAAAGTAATGCGTTACATTACTAGTTACTTGAAAAAGTAATCTGATTACGTAACTCAAGTTTCTTGTAATGAGTTACACCCAACACTGCTCGTCACGTCTGCTAATCGCTCTTTACTGTGTGTGTCCATCAGATTCTCTCTCTCTTCGATCTGGTGCGCTACTGCGTGAGCGTCTGCAACGAGATCGCGTCTCACCTGCGCATCTGCGTCTTCAAAATCAAGCCGAGTGACCTCTGACCTTCCTCATGCACTTTCATCATGCTACTGTTTCTCGTCTGAGACTTATTTAAACCATTCTGCACTTAGAATAATGCAGTTCTTCATCGCCAGTGAATGAACAAATAAATGAATGAACGAACTTCACCAAGTCACTTTTCTTTAGATGATTATTTTAAGATGTTGAAACGCTCGGATTACCTATGATGCATCAGTGCTGTCTGGGTCCGTATTATCATTTTAACGCTGCGTTTAAATTGGATTAGATCAATAATAATTTCATTGCTGCTAATAATAATAATAATAATAATAATGATGATGATTTGCCCTCGTTGTTTATGTACGACTGTATTTTGTGTTATTGCACCCCTACGCTCCAATAAATGCTGACCGTTGATCGTTGCACGAAGACGTCGCTCCGTTCAGGTGTTTCTCTGAAAGATGTTTTGTTCAGATTTAGATTTTTTGATTCGGCCCCGAATGAGAGATTTCACAAAAATCGCGTGTCACGCTGTGCCTGCTGGGTGAATCGCACAACCACAGTTTCCTTCTCTTAAATTAAAAAAAAGACGTAAGAAATTATATTGTTCAAGAGCATTGAAAAAGTTGTGAATGACATTTTCCTGATATAAATAAATTCCCATTACTGTAATACAGTAATACGAGCATCCTGTATGGAAAAACATTTAAAATATCACTGTCAGTATGAATTAAATTGAGTACAATACATACTGCCATTGTGTGTACTTAAAAATGTACAATTTAAATAAAATGTACCTTTTTTTTGCAATAGAATTGAGCTTAAGTGTAAATAAAATGGTAATAGTCCTAGTAAATATGCCTCTTTTGTTAAATCCAAAATCTAATTTCTTATTTATTTCTTTTGATTTAGGGGCTAAAAATCTGACCTGGACAGAAGTCGTGAGATTCACCCTGTTTTACTTTGCTTCATTCTGCATTATGACTCTATTTGTGGTCTCGGAAAGTTCGAAGACATTTTAATGCACTTGCGTCGTCGACCTCCTGAATAACGAGCTTTGGCGTTAAATTATTTAATATGAGATTGTATGTTGAATTTCTTGAATCAGATGTTAATATTCAAGACGTTCGTTTGTATGATAATTCATCACTAACGTTCATTGCCGAAGATGTTTAAACCCAAAGTATGTAACAGCCGTGTCAGATCATGAACCGAACTGTTAACTGATTAGTGTTGGTTTTTACTTCTGAATGTTTCACATAACAGTTGCCTTAAATATTATGACTTGGAAAAGTTTTGAACTTTGCATGTTGATCTGGTTGTTTTCCTGAATTCTTTATTTCTAAATGTCCCTCTCAGGCGAATAATATGAATAAAAAATAAATAAAGTAAATGATAAATCGTAGTTTGTAGAAACAGCTCGATGCTGCCACCCCGAAAATAAGTTTAAATGACTTTTGCGATAGTTTGTGCAATTGATGTTATTAATGTTCAAATGAATGATCTTTTATTTGCAGATGATAGTTGAGGAACTGGTTTAGTTTTACTGCTTTCGTCATGAGCTGCTGCTGATATCGTGGATTCTTAAAGTTTCTCGATCTTCACCTCCAGTATGGGATTAAATACGTTTGCGTTTGTGTATTCATCTCTTGCAGTATGAAACTTTGTTCACACTTATTCATAAGCTTTGATTCTGTCGCTTGTTGCCAAATCCTTTCACTTTAAAACGGGACAACAGATTTAAGCACTCATTAAATCTTGCAGATGGAAACGTCCAATGTTATTTTTGTTTGTTTGTTTGTTTGTTTCTCTGAAGACATACTCATCCAGTCAGTATTTTTAGTGATGTTAATCGCCTGTTTCTGACTAACTGTTGATTTGATTGTAACATTGCTCTGATTTTTGAATAAATGCTCCTGTAAAATAAAGATTGCTATATTTATGATACCTGGTGTTTTGTTTTTAAGTACTTCAGCAAAGGTTCACTTACCAAAAGCCTAATTAAGATGTAATAGTATAGCTATAAAGTGTAGCTATATAGCTAAAAACTTGAGTTTATATTGAGCATGAATGTTGTAAATTCACATAGAGTCATAAATGAGATAGTAAATCAAGATTATTATTACTTTTTAAAGTACTAATTTCTACTTTTCATGTCATGTCATAATTATGATTAAAAAAAGGTTTTCTTATGTGGCTGAAATGGGCTTCCAAAAATAATAACCACCACAGTACTTTATGTTAGTAAAATATTTCTCTATCTTTTCCCATTTTACAATATATGCCGATAAATGAATGAAAATAAGGAGTTGTTTTATTTTTTAAGAATCTTAAATGGTGTACGTAATATTTTGCCAAAATCACAGTAGGCTATTGTGTTGAGGAGGATTTTTTCCCGCGCTGGCGACCCGCCGAAATGTTCCACATCCGGGTTCTCCGCGAGTCTCGTGAGTTTGATCGGAAATGCGCGGAACGACTAACGGAAGGAAAACAGGGACACAATAAACAGTGAATAACGAATAAACAGGACATAAAAACATTAAAGTTTGAAATATAACCACTAACAAGATTTAAAGTCTTTCAAAGGGGATTTAAAATGCCTTGGTTCAGACTGAGGGATGATCATCGAGCTGTTTGATTGACAGGTAAGTTAAAGCTGTTCCTCACAGACGGTTCATCATGATATAAAATCATAATTATGACATTTAAATCAGATTTTTTTTTAACTACAGACAGATTTGAATGAGACATTAGTAGTAATACAGTAGCCAGAAAACGTCACTTAATTTATATGGAATAGAAAGTGAAACCAAAGAAATCTGTAGCGAAACAATTGCTTTAAATTTGAATGAATTAAACCTTTTGGTTTATTAAAATCTCTTACAAAAAACTTGTAGAATTTAAGCACCCTTAACATGAAATAACCAAACAATGGTACTACCATGGTACTGAATCTGATTGATTACAATATTCATATTTTGGTGTCAGCTATATATATATATATATATATATATACACACACACAGTAGTACACAGTATATACACAGTAGTCAACATTTGAAGTGGATCAAAACCTTTCAAAGTTATACATGAATTTTGATCAATACCCGTTCTTGTCTTAGGACAACTTTGGTGAACTTTTTTGATCCCCTTCAAATGTTGACTATATCAAATGTATATATCGTTTTAGTGTGTGGATTGTTTTATTTAACATGTACACTGTAACAGTTTGGACCGTCACAGCAGAAGTTAAAAGCAGAAACTCACCCAGAATACCCATGATGCTCTCTGCGGGTGCAAGAAGAGGAACCGGCCGGTTCTAATATTACGAGGCGTGTGTTTCAGGAACATGTGGTGGTTTCAGGAGGGCTTGTGTGTTCTGCCCGTGGCGCTGGTCATCTGGACCTCCGCCACCTTCATCTTCGCTTACATCACGGCCGTCGTCCTGAGACACGTGGACCCGCTGGTGCCCTACATCAGGTGAGCACGGGCTGGGCATCCATTCAGATGGGCTGATTACATTTCGATTCGCAAGCTCTCGGTTCGATTCGATTATTGATTTTGATTCTACACTCCATTTTCGATTCGATTCTCAATTTGACTCTATGAAAATAGATTTAATACAAATCCTATATTTATTTAAAAAAAAGAACAGTGAACATAAGTTTACAAGTGGTTAATTCATAAAAAGAACTTAAGAGCCACAAACCTGTATATTAAACTCTGTTTATTTTAGGCACATTAACACAGAACCCAACTCTATATTTTAAATGCATACAATGAATAGACAGGATTTTGATGCAAGATGAAAAAATTTATGCTGAAAATTTTACTCATGCCTTGATCAAACACGATAAATAAATATGAAAAAAAAAATCCATTTGTGGCCTTTGAGAATCGATTTTGAAACGACCACAAAAAAAAAAAAAAATTAATAAAAAAAAATATTTTTTTTGCCCAGCCCTAATGAGCAGAAGAGACGCTTCATCATGTGACGGTTTGACCTTTGACCTCTGAATGTGATTGGTGTTGTGCTTGCAGTGACACGGGGACGGTCGCGCCGGAGAGATGCGTGTTTGGACTCATGCTCAACGTGTCGGCGTTCTTAGGTACGGAAACCCACATGACCTCACGCTGACGCAGTGTTTCAGTGGTGTAATGTTGCGTGTCCTCCTGCAGGTGTCGCTACGATGTACGTGCGCTATAAGCAGCTCCAGGCCCTCATGGACAAGGACGACACTCGTCTGAACCGCCTCAATCGGCTCGGGCTGGTTCTGGGCTGCGGAAGCTCGTTCGGCATGTGCGTCGTCGCAAACTTCCAGGTACGTACAGTACGCGCGCTATGATGTTCAGATAAACACGAGTGTTCGCCGTGAAAATCTTATTGGAAGTGCATGAATCTTATTGGCTGGCCAGTTTTATTGCAAATTTAACCGCTGTTCGTTTAAATTAAAAATCGCTCTGAATTTTCGCAACAAATACTCGCCAGTTCACACAAACACGAAAATATTTGCTATTAAATCCAAACATCTGATTCGTGTGTTCAGATCAATACATATAAAATGCAAAAAAACTATATTTACGTGTTTTCAAACAACGAAAGAGTCGCTTCTGGAAAAAAAATAGCGCAAATTTGATTGGTTGGCCAATTTTCTTCGCGGTCAATCTGTCGCATTGACGACACCAAACGCAATGTTCAATTACAGAAATAAATGTTCGGCATGAAAGTTTGGTCTGATTTTTCACTCGATTCTTCTGTTTACCGCCGTTCATTTCAATTAAAATGTTTATCGCTCAGAATTTTCACGACAAATATTCGCCAGTTCGCACCAACACGAAAATATTTGCCATTATAATTCGGTCTGATTTTTCGCATTCGATTCGTGTGTTAAGACCAATAAAAAATGCGAAAAACGAATGTTTATCAAACAATACAGAAAGAGACGTGTCCGGGAAAAATAGCGCAAATTTGATCGGGTTGGCCCATTTTTCTTCGCATTTTATTAAAATAGCGCAAATTTGATCGGGTTGGCCCATTTTTCTTCGCAGCCAATCTGTCGCATTGATGACATGCAAATGTTTGTGTCGGACGCATTAACCGCCGTTCATTCAAATTAAAATAATAAAATGTCAGATTTTTCGCATCTGATTCGTGTGTTCAGACCTGTTCATAAAAAAAACTTCAAAAAACAGTATTTCCATGTTTTCAAACAACTGTTCAAATAATTTAATTTGCTATGGTGTTTATAAAACAAAGAGAAAACGAGTTGCTTTTGGGAAAAAAATAGCGCAATTTGATTGGTTGGCCGATTTAATTGAAAACCAAATAAAATGTTCAAATACAGAAATAAATGTTCGACATGAAAATTTGGTCTGATTTTTCATTCGGTTCTTCTGTTTACCACCTTTTATTTAAATAAAAATGATTATCGCTCAGAATTTTCGCACCAAATATTCGCCAGTTCGCACCAACACGAAAATATTTGGCATTAAAATTCGGTCTGATTTTTCGCATTCGATTCGTGTGTTCAGACCAATAAAAAATGCGAAACACAATGTTTATCAAACAATACAGAAAGAGCCGTTTCCGGGAAAAATAGCGCAAATTTGATTGGTTGGCCGATTTTCTTCGTAGTCAATCTGTCGCATTGATGACATGCAAATGTTTGTGTCGGACGCATTAACCGCCGTTCATTCAAATTAAAATAATAAAATGTCTGATTATTCGCATCCGATTCGTGTGTTCAGACCAGTTGATTTGAAAAAGTAAAAAAAATATTATTAAAAATTTATAAAACAAAGAGAGAACGAGTTGCTTTTGGGAAAAAATAGCGCAATTTGATTGGTTGGCAGATTTAATTGAAAACCAAATAAAATGTTCAAATACAGAAATTCATGTTCGGCAGGAATATTTGGTCTAATTTTTGCAGGTTCTGATGTTACGCTTTTGTGATGTTTCTCTTCTATTCGCTGTCGCTTAGCAAAATAGTCCAAATGCACAAATCTGATTGGTTGGCCAGTTTTCTTCGCAGTGTGATGGAAAGGAAACATTAAAAAGATGTTTGTGTTAGGTCAGCCTCCGCTCATTTCAAATGTACAAATTGTCTTTCCCAGAAAACCACTCTGTTCTCGATGCATCTGGTGGGCGCCGTGTTGACGTTCGGCGTTGGCGCGCTCTACGTCTTCGTCCAGACGCTGCTGTCCTTCCTCATGCAGCCGCACGTCCACAGCAAAGCCGTGTTCTGGACGCGACTGAGCATCGGCGGCTGGACGCTAGCCAGCATCATTAGCAGTATCCTTCACCCGCTGCATGCTGGGAAGCGTAGCGTTTAGTGTTGAATGTGGTTGGTTCCTTGATTCGGTCAGTGTTCGTGTCGTCCGTGATCATGTACAGCTCTTTACCCGGAGTCGAAGTCAACAAGAAGCTCCACTGGACGCCCGGAGAACCCGTGAGTCAAACTTTCTGGCTAGTATCGTTTCGATTTTAACAATTCCGATTTTGATTCTGCTTATCGATTCCTAATTTCGATTCCAATATGGTATTAAAAAAAAACTTAGATATCATTCACATTAAGTCTTATTGCAAAACAATATAAACTTCAGGCATTATTAAAGACAACAAACACTCAGTGATTAAAAAAAGAACAAATAAAAAATTAACAAATCGTAACAAATAGACACAACTGAACAAATATACGATTGATTTTTAAGGTTTTAAGATTTTCAGGTTCAGAAACTGGAATAAAATGTAGAATAACACTGTACTTTATAAAGAAAATATACATTACAAATAGTTACAAAAGTTATTCAGTGAAGAACGAGTGATTTACTCTTTGTCTTCTGTTGTTTGATTAGTGTTATTAGAGACGGCAGGAATATTAGTGTTATTATAGAGACGGCATATATATTATGTTATATTAGGAATATTATGCTGCTGTCACTTTAAGAGCTGCACGGATCCGATACACTGATACACATGAACACAGAAAACAGAGTCTCTCGCTTCAATGGTTTAAAGTAATATTGAAATGCTCAAAGGAATCGATAAGAGGAATCGAAATTTATATTTTATTACAAGTATCTGATTCCTGACCTCAAGTATTTTAGATTTTCGATTCCCAACCCTAGCCGTAGCATTAGCTGTGTGTGTCGTGTCGTTTTTCAGGGGTTTACGCCGCACATCATCAGCACCATTTCTGAGTGGTCTCTCGCGCTGTCCTTCGTCAGCTTCTTCCTCACCTACATTCGAGACTTCAAGGTAAGGCACCTCACATCTGACGATACACACCCTCTGAACGCGTCTCACACGTATGTGTGTGTGTGTGTGTGTGTGTGTGTGTGTGTGTCTCCGCAGAAGATCAATCTACGAGCCGAGGCGCAGCTTCAGAGCAACCATCTTTACGACTCGCATCATCACCGTCCCGTTTCTTCCCGCGGGCCGTCAGAGACGTCGCCGCTCCTCGCCGGCAGCATCTGAGCGCTCGAGACGAAACACCACTCACTCTTCATACTAACACTCAGCGTTTTACAACCGTCTGAAATGAACTCTCTGCATATTCTGTTTGCTTCAGTGATTTTAATGCAGGTATTTTACACTTTTCTGCTGGAAACATGTTTTATAGTCTGATCTGTACTTTTGATATCTCTGTAAAAAAGGCCATATTGCCTCATTAAAACTGAGTTAGGAGTAAAAACATCACTGGATATATTTCACACTCCTCTAAAACAAAATCCATACATTTGAATCTCATGTAATATTTTTTATTCATATAAATAATAGTGCTGTGCAACGATTAATCGCATCCAAAATAAAAGTTTGTTTACATGTGTGTCCTGTGTAGAATTATTTTGTATATATAAATACACAAACATGCCTAAATGTGTTTTTAAATATAAAATATTTATATATAATATAAATTATGTATATATATATATATATATATATATATATATATACACACAGTATATACATGCAAATATTTCTTAAATATATACATGCATATGTATGGAAGCTTGTTTCCGCCACAGAATAAAACATTTTAAACGATAATTGCGACTTTTTATCTCACAATTGCGAGTTTACATCTCGCAATTCTGACTTTATTTCTCAGAATTAAAGTCAGAATTGCATGAAATAGTCGCAATTGCGTAAAAAAGTCGCAATTACGTGAAAAAGTCAGAATTGCGGGAAATAGTCAGAATTGCGTGAAAAAGTCGCAATTGCGTGAAATAAAGTCAGAATTGCATGAAATAGTCAGAATTGCGAGATATAAAGTTAGAATTGCGTTAAATAAAGTCGTAATTGCGCCTTATAAAGTCAGAATTCTGACTTTTTCTCGCAATTGCGACTTTATATCACGTAATTCTGAGGTAAAAAGTCAGAATTGTGAGATTAAAAAGTCGCAATTACCTTTTTTATTTTTCACTCCGGCGGAAACAAGCTTCCATACATATGTGTGTATTTATAGATACAAAATAATTATACACAGTACACGCACATATTATGTAAACACAAACATATTTTGGATGCGATTAATCGTTGCACAGCACTAATAAATAATAACTAATGAGAATCATCATTGACAATATTAAAAAAGACTAAAGTAAAACAGCCAGACGTGAATTAGAATGTGTTTAATTGTCCTGAAAATAATGTATTTGTATAACAGTATAACTTTTAATGAGGTGAAATATGAGACTCACTCAGACTGAAACTGTATCGACTCACTTTATATTTTATTACAGTAAAACACAACACAAATAAACAGCATTAAATATTCACCAGCGATTGTCTGATTGTTGAGTAAAAGTCTCGTGCGAAGTGAAGCGTTCACACCACGACACCGCGAACCCAGCGGTCCTTCATCCTCTCCTTCTTCTTCCTCTCGCGGTGCTCGCACACCTTCCGCTGAAAGAACCCTGAGAGAGAAGCACAACACACACGATAAAGCTTCTTCTGTTCTCCTCAAAGGTTAAACGCTTCTTCTTTTGGCCTCTCTGGTCTTTATCAAAAGAAGAACCTTTTCTGGAACTAAACAGAACCCATGTTTAACCCTCCGAACCATATAAAGGGCATTCATTAACCATTCAGGGTGTGATGTTACATCCAAGGGTCAAATACTTAGGGATAAATAGGGATGCACGATATATCGGCCACCATATCGATATCGGCCGAAATATGTTCATTTTTAACGTTATAAATCATTATCGGCCCGATCAGAACATTCGTCCGATATATAAAAGCTGATTAGTAAAGTATTATTTCCTCCAGCTGAGACTCTTCAGATGAGCACTGTTCAACATGATGGTTTTAAATCGCTTGAAATATGATTGAAATCACTTAAAAAAAGTCAAATCTGTCATATCGGCTACATAAAATCATAATGAGAAGAGAACATCATCATAATGGTGTGTTTGGGACATGGATTTTAACGATGAGACTTTTGATTTTGTAATCAGGCTCTCAAAAATTATATAAATTGTATAAATATATTTAGATTTATCGTCCGATATATCGGCTTTTAAATATAAAGAATTATCGGTATCGGCCAAACGTTTCGTATCGGTGCATCTCTAATTCTTTACGTCTGTCCTGTTTAGGTTTTATTGTGAATTGTATGTATTTGGCTTCCAGATTCACATTCTGGGAACATTAGTGTTTGGTTATAAAAATAAGACCTTCCACGAATGTTATGATGTTTATGTGAAATCGATATTTCACGTCAGGGTAGTTTCGTCTGAATCAATCTGCAAACAACTGGAGTTTCTGGCAGTAAATATTGACATTGTTAAAGGCCTCAGTGTAACTGCTGTTGGGTGTTATAGACCTCCATCTGCCCCAGATTACGCGCTACAGTCTCTGATACAACTTTTAAGTAGATTCAATTATAGTGAAACTATTGTAGCTTAAAACATTATCTGATCATGATGATTTTAAATCTTTTTGTGATTCTGTCACTCTTACACAGTTGATCAACTCTCCCACACATCCGAATCTTAAACGCCCGGAGAAGTCTACTTTAACTGATTTGATTCTGGCTAATGTTCCTCATAAATTCTCATCTGTTGGTGTTTTTTGCAATGACATAAGTGGCCATTGTGTTGTGGCTGCCATCAGGAACACTAAGGTCCCTAAATCAAAATCACGTGTCATTCGTAAGAGGAATCTTAAACATTTTAATGAACAAGGGGTTTTTATCATGATTTGTTTCATTTCAGTTGGCGTAGAATAGAGCTTATCCCGCATGTGGAGATAACCCTTGGTTTTCCACAGAGTTAGCAGAAATTATTCATAAACGTAACTTGTCTTGGGCAAAAGCAAGGAAAACAGGTTCTACATCTGACTGGCTTGCATTTCCACAGCTAAGAAACAAATGCACCTCTTTTATTAAGGCGAGACACGGCAGGCAAAAACATCGTTTTGTTTTTTACTGGTCAATTTTGAGATTTTTGTCTTCAATAACATGTCTTCTTTCAGACTTGTGGTGAAAAAAAGTCAGAAATACACATTTAGGTCTTTATTTTACTACACTTTGTCAGTTTGCGTCTGTAGATTTCTCATAAATTCAACAAAAGTTGGCCTTGTTAATCTTCCCGCTGCTCCCTGTCATCACACCGTTAGAAAGCTCTCTCTCCTGTACAATGCTGTCGGATCCAAATATGGTCATTTCCTTTTTAGCAGCAACCAATCGTGAAAGTAAAAGGGCTGAATGCGCAATCTCATTGGCTGATGATAAATCTTTAAAGCCCGTTTTCTCAAAATGACTTTTCTCTCTGAAATCTCCACTTCAGTAGCACCGATATACACCAAACTCTCCAGTCTTGTACCTAGTTATATTATGAAGACATTTACAGAGGGATTTGTAAATATATTATTCCTAGCCTGATTTATATAACATTTTATTCCAAAAAAACATGGCGAAAATAATTTTTTAAGGCTATTGGCAGTATATTCTGATTTACAGGATAACAAAAGTAGACATCCATAAATCCCTCAGTAATTTTTTTCCCATCTAATATGTGAACACAATGAATTTTATCCAATACTCAGATTTCGTTTTTTAAAATATATGCAAATTAGCGCATATTTAATTAGATATTGCCTAATTCGCATATTTAAACATTAAATTACCGAAAACTTGTAATACATTTTTTCTTATCTTAATGTAGGTAATCAACTGGGAAAGTTTCATGGTGATATCTGCTAGTTAAAAACTTTACCCTATTCACCTGTAGTGTCTCGCCTTAAGACTGCCAAATCTGAATATTACTTGTATATCACCACTAAAAATTTAAATGATCCCAGAAGATTTTGGAAAACCATAAAATCCCTTTCTGTTAGCAAAAATTTGCGAGTGGTGCCCATCTTTGTTATGAAGGATTCAGTTGCTGTTCATGACAAAATGGAGATCTTGAACAGTTTTAATGAGCGTCTTCAGGTTCTCTGTCTGATTCTACTTGTTCTGCGTCTGTGAATCCCTGTACTGACACGACAGGATATGCTGATCAGTCTTTTCATTTCGTACCATTTTCAGTGCAGGAAGTTCAACAAGCCTTGGATTGCAGAAAAACCTCATGACCTGACCTTACTGATCCTTATTTCTTGAAGTTGGCAGCCGATTTTGTTTCTGTGCCTCTTGCATATCTTTTTGACCTTACAGTGGAAAATAAGGAAATTCCAAGGATATGGAAATCAGCTTTTGTTCTTCCTTTATTAAAAGGGGATGACCCAGCTATTCTAAATAATTACAGGCCAATATCTAATTTATCAGAACTAGCAAACATTCTTGAAGGTCTTGTGAGTGATCAATTAAAGGAGTTTTTATACTCAAATGACGTTTTGTCTACATAGCAATCAGGCTTCAGAAAAAGACATAGCTTCATCACAGCTGTGGTAAATGACGTTTTGGTTGCACTTGACAAGAAGCAACACTCGGCATTACTCTTTATCGACCCGTCCAAAGCTTTCGATACAGTTAATCAGGAAGTTTTGAAACTCAGACTTTCTCAAGTTACCCTAGTGATCGGTCTCAGTGTAGTAGACGTGATGGTCTATGTTGCAGTACTGTAGCAGTCACTGAGGGTGTACCACAGGGCTCTGTATTAGGTCCACTTTTATTCATGATTTATATAAACAATATGGGTTAAAATGTGTTAAATGTTAATATGCTGATGATACTGTCATATATTGCAGTGCGTCAACTCTTGTACACACAATTGAATATTTGCAAAATGCGTTTATTGAAGTCCAAAACACCCTTATGCAGCTGAAATTAGCTTTAAATGGAGATAAGACCAAACTGATGTTGTTTACTAAATCTAGGACCCGGCCACGAAGCCTCCCTCCGATCGCCACTATGGGGGGGGGGGGTGAAATAGAGGTTGTTAACTCCTAGAAATACCTGGGTCTTTTGATTGATGACTCCCTGACTTTTAAACCACATGTGCTGTACCTGGTGAAAAAGCTGAGGCTAAAATTGGGTTTTTATTTTCGAAACAAGTTGTGTTTTTAAAAAACGACTTGTGGCCACCGCTTTCTTATCTGTTCTGGACTATGGTCAAGGCTGGATTTGGTGCCCGGGGGCCTCCAACCTCTAGGGGGACACCACTAACTGTGTGACATCCTTTTTTTTTATTATTAAATTAATTAATGTCTGTGTGTGTTTGTGTGTATGTGTGTTAATAATTTATTTGCACACAAAAAAGTATCATGATCAGATCAGTTTTTTGGCTGTGACTCCCTACATCGTAAACTAAACACAGTAACGAACGATGACGTCGATTTTACCATATCAATCCGAACGTGAGTCCAGTAATGAAACACTGGAAGAACTAGTTATTCAACCCGAACCTCCATCAGGACGACTCGAGCAGGACTCAGTGTTTCTCAGTGATACTCTACTCAGTTTGAGGGACATTATGAGATGTTGCAACTGTAATTCCTCACCATCAGCATTAACAAGTGCATGTAAATACATGAATCGGATATGGGTCACAATTGAAAGAACGTGTAAACGGACGGTCAAAAAAAATCGGATATAGGCAACAAATCAGAACTGGGCATCAAGACCTGCAGTGTAATCGAGGCCCATCCGTCCCTTTGCAGACGCGCGTCGGGGTTGCTCTCGTCATTAAACAGCGGAGACGTTGCCTAATGCCTCAGAAAACCCGATCTGCCTGTTTACATGACTGTCGCATTGGCACATATCCGATTTACATCTGATTTATTTACAAATATGACTGAGGCCTGAAACCGATCTCGAAATATCCGAATGCATGCCTTTTTTTCCTGTTTACACTGTCATAGAACACATCCGATCTGTGTCACATATGAGCAAACAATCGGAATTGGGTCACATTTCACTTGTAAACGAGGCCTCAGTGCTGTTACACACTACATGAAAGGTCATTTTCAAAAATCCATAATGGGGCACTTTAATTTTCCTTGCTTTTATTTTGTGATTATTTTAATTCCTTACTGTGTAAAGCACTTTGAATTGCCAAAGTGTATGACATGTGCTATATGAATAAAACTGCCTTTCCTAATGTTGCATCACAATAAAAAAATAAAATGGATGTAATTGATTGTGACTGTGAATAAAGAATATGCTGATGTACATGGACTCAAGTCACTTTTTTAAAATTTATTAAATTCAATAGCATTCATGTAAAATATAAATAATAAAATAGTACTGTTTTATACTGTAAAAATAAGTTGCAGTAATGGCATAATACTGTAAAATGAAATTGCGGTATGGGCATCATACTGTAAAATTAAATTGCGGTAAGGGCATCATACTGTAAAATTAACATGCGGTAAGGGCATCATACTGTAAAATTAACTTGTAAGGGCATCATACTGTAAAATTAACTTGTGGTAAGGGCATCATACTGTAAAATTAAATTGCGGTAAGGGCATCATACTGTAAAATTAAATTGCAGTAAGGGCATCATACTGTAAAATTAAATTGCAATAAGGCCATCATACTGTAAAATTAACATGTGGTAAGGGCATCATACTGTAAAATTAACATGCGGTAAGGCCATCATACTGTAAAATTAACTTGTGGTAAGGGCATCATACTGTAAAATTAAATTGCGGTAAGGGCATCATACTGTAAAATTAAATTGCAGTAAGGGCATCATACTGTAAAATTAAATTGCAATAAGGCCATCATACTGTAAAATTAAATTGCGGTAAGGGCATCATACTGTAAAATTAAATTGCAATAAGGCCATCATACTGTAAAATTAAATTGCAGTAAGGGCATCATACTGTAAAATTAAATTGCAATAAGGCCATCATACTGTAAAATTAAATTGCGGTAAGGGCATCATACTGTAAAACACATTTTACAGGTAAGCTACTGTAAAGGGAATCTTACAGTGACTTACTGGCAATAGTGCTGCCAGTAAGTTACCGCAAAAATACGATAAAATGTCTGTAAATAGTGCATTTATAGATCTCCTTTGCTGTCACAGTTAACATTACAAGAAATGGAGTTGGAGAAAGTTCTCTAAATCCGTGCCTGACTATGGTGATCTTTTATATATGAATACTTCTGCACAGAATTTTCATATGATTGACACAGCTTACCATGCTTCATTGAGGTTCATTACACATTCTCACCACTGTGAGCTATACTCTCGGGCTGGATGGCCTCCTCTAGCCACGCGAAGGCTATGTCATTGGTACACTTTCATATATAAGGCAAATCTTGGTCTGCTGCCAAGCTACCTATGTGTTCCATACATACAGAAAAGCAACGGGCGTTCTCAGGACTTGGTTATGCTCTCTGTGCCAAAGACTCGTACGGAAATGGGAAAGAAGGCATTCTTGCAAAAGGACTTGAAACTCACTGAATTAATCTTGCTAAACGCATTTAAATCCAAAATGAAAGACGTAGAGGCAGATGCCTTAATATGTAAATGTTTGTAAAAATGATTTAAAATGATTTTATGAAGAGCTATTTTTAGTTTTCTGTGTTATTTGTCTGTATGTGTTTGTATTATTTTTATATGCTGCTGCCTGTCTTGGCCAGGTCACCCTTGCAAAAGAGGTTCTTAATCTCAGTGGGATTCTCCTGGTTAAAATAAAATGATTTGGTTCCCAGAAAAATAGAGCGCAAAAGTCTGGAAGTAAAAAAATGAAACATCACTGAACTTACTTAAGCTGGACTATTTTCATCTAGAAACACACTTTGTTGCATTATTGTCCTGTTATCTCTGTAAAGCTGCTTTGAAACACTCTGTGTTGTAAAAAGCGCTGTATAAATAAAGGTGACTTGACTTGTAACGCTTTCACCAAGACTTCATTAAATCCCTATGGGAGAAACCAATGGGAAAAATAGTTCTGGAACCAATGCAAACCATTTCAATGAAATAAAACCACTGGGAATGATTACGCATTATGGTTTTGAAGTAAAAGGATTGATTTTACATGCATCACAGGGTTAATAAAAGAGGAAAGAACCCAAAAACTGAGATCCGTTTGGTTGAGTATATATACATATATGTTCAAACGCACATATCTATAGACTTAACACGTAATACGCATGTGCACGCCGTCAGCGTTTTCACAGATTCACCTGAGGATCCTCTTATTTCCAGAGTAACTAGAGTTCTGGAAGCATTAGTTCTTACCGTTGGGGTTGGGCTGCTTCTCCTCGTCCTGTATGAAGAGGTCGAACATCTGCGTCTGGATGAAGAGTTTGATGAAGCTCAGGTGCGAGCGATGATCCACGGCCTTCAGAAAGCTCTTCTTCTGGAACTGGCGGCTCTTGACGTGCTCTGAGAAATGGCCCACGGTCTTGATGAAGACAGTCATGAAGGCCTCGGACACCAGCCGGTTCAGCTCGTCTGTGGCTGCCGGGACACACAACAACAGGAAGTGAGCGGGAGTCGAACAGGAAGTGGGCGTGATTACCGTAGGGCTGAACTCACTGGCGTGGTGTGTGCGCGCGGACAGGCTCGTCAGAAGCTCCGCCCTCAGTTTAGCGGGCAGGAGCGACTCCTCGTCGCCAATCTGAAAACACACAGTCGTTACTGTTTATAGGGCGTTGCTATGCGGTCGCTAGGGTGCTCTGGCTTGTTGAGTGGTTCTTAGTGTACTTCTATCATGGTTGCTAGGGTGTTGCTATACAGTGGATAATGTGTTATACAATTCCTAGAGTTTTTTTCACACGTTGCTATGTGGTTGCTAGGCTGTTCTGATTTGTTACCAGGATGTGGGTATTAAGTCATTTTGAGTGGTTGTTATTGTACTGATATCATGGTTGCTAGGGCGTTGCTATACAGTGGATAATGTGTTCTACAGTTATTAGAGTGTCTTTAACATGTTGCTGTTGTTCTGGCTTGTTGCCATGGCGTGGCCATTAAGTTGTTGTGAGTGGTTGTAAGCGTACTGCTATCATGGTTGCTAGGGCGTTGCTATACAGTGGATAATGTGTTTTACAGTTGCTAGAGTGTTTTGGACACGTTGCTATGTGGTTGCTAGGCTGGTGAGGCTTGTTACCATTAAGTTGTGAAAGGTTGTAAGCGCACTGCTATCATGGTTCTACTATTATGGTTGCTAGGGTCTTGCTATTCAGTTGATAATGTGTTCTACAGTTGCTAGAGTGTCTTTAAACACATTGCTATGTGGTTGCTTGGGTGTTCTGGGTGGTTTTCAAACCATTGCTATACAGTTGCTTATATGTTCAGGATGTTTTAATGCAGTGCTATGCGGTTGCTATGGTGTTCTGGGTTGTGTGTATGTTATTGGTGGATGGTTGCTAAGTAATTTTGATTAGTTTTTAGCACGATGCTGTTCGGTTGCTAGGAAGTTCTTGGTGGTTGCTAAGTAGCTGCTTTTTAGTGTTTTTAGAAAGGAGGGGTTTATTTTGCAATGTGTTTGCTAGGTTGTTTTGGGTGACTGGAACAACAAACACACAGTGTCTCAGCAGACAGTAATGAGACTCATGTGAAACTTCATGAGAATAAATGAAATCAGAGAGACTGTGTGTGTGTGAGTGAGAGTGTGTGTGTGTGTGTGTGTGTGAGTGAGTGAGTGTGTGTGCGAGTGAGAATGTGTGTGTGTGTGTGTGTGTGTGACTCACTCTTGTGATGAATCTAGTTTCTGCTCCAGCCGAAAGATCAACAATCATCAGCTGAGAAACACAAGCCAAGAACATGATAAGCGATTTGTGTTCCATAAATACACACTCATGAACAACAGTAATCAGAGGGTGACTGACGTCGCTGTGGTCCGTCAGCAGATCCAGCATGTTCTTCTGGACTCCCAGCAGGAACGGCGTCGGCGCCGCACACACGTCGATCAGAACCGTGGGAACGATCGAGATGAAGGTGTGCTGCCACACGAACGGATACAGGAGAGCAGCTACAGCGTGAAGAATCTGCGAGAGAGTGCTGAACACACACACACACACACACACACTTATTAACACACACGCACTCCCTCAACTCATCCTAGGTGTGTATGACATTCTTCTTTTAGACAAATACAATCAGAGTTATATTAAAAAATGTCCTGGCCCAAACTTTATAATGGGAGTGAATGGCTGTTTCTGTTTTGAAGTCCATAAAAGTGCATCTATCCATCATAAAAGTGCATCTATCCATCATAAAAGTGCATCTATCCATCATAAAAGTGCATCTATCCATCATAAAAGTGCATCTATCCATCATAAAAGTGCATCTATCCATCATAAAAGTGCATCTATCCATCATAAAAGTGCATCTATCCATGATAAAAGTGCTAGGATGACGTGAGGGTGAGTAAATCATGGGCTAATTCTTATTTTAAGGTGAACTACTCCTTTAATACACAGACTCATTAACACACATTCACATTAACACACTCATTAACACACACTCATTAACACACACTCACATTAACACACTCATTAACACACACACACAAAAATACTTCCGGAACCAACGCCACAGTAAAAGTAGGCGGGCACTAATGCGCTCTGTAAAGCAGTGCAGCTGATTGGCTGCCAGTCACCTGAGCTCCTCCGAGAGGAAGATGATGCGTCGCTCCATCACCGCCGCGCTGAACACCATCAGCAGCTCCTCATCCGTCAGGAAGCGGAAGAGCGACCGGAAGTCCACGTGTTCCAGCCAGGAGTCGGCGGGCCGCGTCAGACTGATGACCTGAGATCAGAGCTAGCGTTATCTACACCACAGCAGTGTGTGTGTGTGTGTGTGTGTGTGTGTGTGTGTGTGTGTGTGTGTGTGGCGATGATGCGCACCTCTGTTCCCGCATCCGGGATGAAGCTGCTGATCCGGACGGTGTGTCCCGGCGCTGGCAGCGGCGCCTCCCGCAGGCTCTGCATGAACGGGTAGATCATGGCTTTGGAGATCAGCCTCCGCTTCTCCACCTCGTCGAAGATCTGCTCACACACACACACACACACACTGATCTGTTTACAGGAGCTTCTCAATAGGGGCTTTCGCTCCGGAGGAACCTTCTCATACTTCCTAGAACTATTGGCGGAAGTTCCCGGATTTTGGCGTGTTCGCACCGCAGGAACTATGAACGATTTTAGTTCCAGGAACTCCTTTTGGAGGAACTAATTTACTCCTACTTCAGAGTCGGTCTAAACCAGCACTATAGGAACTACAGTGACGTTAGTGTTCGCTGATTGGCCGAACGAACACCAGCACCCGCCATTTAAACCCACAGATTATAGCCTATATATTTACTGCAGAAACTAACTCTACGAACATGTAAAACAGGGATAGATGAAGCTCTTAACCTTTACACTGAGGAGAAAATCCAACGCAACTTTGAGGAGATCAGGAGAAACATGATTATGTATTTCTGCTCAGCAACACTGGACATCAAACACACGACATACGCTAATAACTCTTCATCACTGTCTACTTTCTATGTATGACAGTTCTATCTAATATCGTATTCGACAGGACCGTTAAACAGAACTAATGAACACAGAGAATGCGAGAACTGTGAGCTCAGTCGTTCTCAGAGCCGTCAAAATAAAAGTCACAACAACAAGCGTGTCTTACGTCACTTCAGAGCTCCTACTGGCGCTGCGAATGAAACCAGGAAAACAATAGGTTACTGTCATAACCCCGGTTCTCTTTCATCATCTCGTGTTTGAGATCCACCTATGGGAGAGACATGGACAGCTCCCAGATTTCCCAATACACTCACAGTGAGGTCCTGTAAGGCAAAGAAGGACGGTCGCTCAGGTTCGTCCCCTCACGGGCCAGGCCCAGAGAGCCACCCTGTCCGGGTGTGGGCAATAAATCTCCCCGTTCGCTTGGGACAATAGGTCTGAACGGAGGGGGAGGCGCCACGGCTCGGCATATAACAGAGGGATTATCTCCGCCAGTTGCTTTGGGCCACCTGGGTGCTATCAGAATGAGAGACAGGCCCTGCTCTCTCCTCCTGGCCAGTGAGGGAATTACCAGGCACGGGGAGGAAAAGCATACAGCAGCACTCCGGGCCACGGGTGAGCCAGTGCATCTCCCCCGAGGGGCGCGTCCACGTCCTTCAGCGAGAAGAACATAGGACAACGGTGGTTTTCGCACGAGGTGAAAAGGTCTACGGTTGCCTGTCCGAATCTCCTCCATATCATACCCACTATCTGAGGGTGGAGGCGCCAATCTCCTGAGAGCGGGTTTCCCCTCGAGAGAAGATCCGCGCCTCTGTTCAGAATGCTTGGAATATGAGTCGCGCGTGACGGCAGGAAAACCCGTCTGCTCCTCACCAAAAGCTTGTAAGCTAGAGCGTGAAGTTTCGATGAGCGCACGCCGCAAGCCTGAGGAGCGACGGAAGGCGGGATAGCCTCCTCATCCTTCGAGCCTTTGAGAAGGCCTGCGTCGTCTTCGTCCCCGGAGCCGGGCGGCTCGTTTGCCAATTTCGCTAAGAAGTCCTCAAGGAAAGTGGACTCGGAGCGGTCAGCCCAATTCAAAGCTCAACCCCGGGTGCGCGATCTCGTCGCCATTTCCCCCGTCAGAGTCCGACTGTTCGAAATCCACACTCTGATTGGTGGCCACCTTTTCCCTGCGGCGCCGGAGCTTCTTGGGAGCTTGTGCCTCCTCCGCGTGTTTGAGGCCCACGCAGAAAGGGTGATAATCCCTGGCGGCGATGAGTGATATGTGCTCCTGCAGACAAATGTGAACGTCTGAACAAATCCACAAGCTGTGAGAAAGAAGTCTTGAGGTCGCGAGAAGCGAATGGCGTTATAAGCTCTCAGGTAAGGGGGCGGGGCCTCACCTGGCTATGGCCGCACGCTTCTGTCTGTCTTGCCAGACTTGGTGCAACTGGATGCTTCTGCAGAGGTCAGGTGCGGATGGCCTTCCCATAGGTGGATCTCGAACACGAGATGATGAAAGAGAACGTTCCTGAGGGAACCATCAGTTCTCGGGAACCACCCTGAGTGCCCCTAATGTGTGTGTGTGTGTGTGTGTGTGCGGCTTCACCTTCGAGAAGAGTCCGAAACACGCCACTCGGCTGATGATGCAGTACGCTTCGGGAACACGAGCGCCGCTGCCGCCCGGCTGACGGAACACACACACACAGTCCTCAGTCATTCACACACAAGATGGATATTCATGATAGAGATATGAAACGCTGATTACCAGGAGCCTCCTGCAGTATCCGTTCCTCCGGCTGCCGTCCACTTCCGTCAGGACGAAAGAGAACGTCTCGCTGTGGAGAAGCAGACATAACCGGCATCAGAGACACAACACAAGCTACTGACGTCCAGGCAGGAAGAGGAGGATTCGCTTTAAAGATCGGGAAAACACTGTCAGAGTGAAAGAGAGTTACTCAGAGAGTCACTCAGAGAGTCACTCAGAGATTCACTCAGAGATTCACTCAGAGAGTCATTCAGGGTCACTCAGAGAGTCACTCAGAGAGTCATTCAGAGATTCACTCAGAGAGTCATTCAGAGATTCACTCAGAGAGTCATTCAGAGAGTCACTCAGAGAGTCACTCAGAGAGTCATTCAGAGAGTCACTCAGAGAGTCACTCAGAGAGTCACTCAGACAGCCATTCAGAGAGTCACTCAGAGAGTCACTCAGAGAGTCATTCAGGGTCACTCAGAGAGTCATTCAGAGAGTCACTCAGAGATTCATTCAGAGAGTCATTCAGAGAGTCATTCAGAGAGTCACTCAGAGAGTCACTCAGAGAGCCATTCAGAGAGCCATTCAGAGAGTCACTCAGAGAGTCATTCAGAGAGTCACTCAGAGAGTCACTCAGAGAGTCACTCAGACAGCCATTCAGAGAGTCACTCAGAGAGTCATTCAGAGAGTCATTCAGAGAGTCACTCAGAGAGCCATTCAGAGAGTCATTCAGAGAGTCATTCAGAGAGTCACTCAGAGAGTCATTCAGAGAGTCACTCAGAGAGTCACTCAGAGAGTCACTCAGACAGCCATTCAGAGAGTCACTCAGAGAGTCATTCAGAGAGTCATTCAGAGAGTCAATCAGAGAGTCACTCAGAGAGTCATTCAGAGAGTCACTCAGACAGCCATTCAGAGAGTCACTCAGAGAGTCATTCAGAGAGTCACTCAGAGAGTTGTTCAGAGAGTCACTCAGAGATTCACTAAGAGAGTCATTCTGAGAGTCACTCAGAGTCACTCAGAGATTCACTCAGGGTCACTCAGAGAGTCAAACAGAGTCATTCAGAAAGTCACTCAGAGAGTCAATCAGAGATTCACTCAGAGAGTCATTCAGAGATTCACTCAGAGAGTCATTCAGAGAGTCATTCAGAGATTCACTCAGAGAGTCACTCAGAGAGTCACTCAGAGAGTCATTCAGAGAGTCATTCAGAGATTCACTCAGAGAGTCACTCAGAGAGTCACTCAGAGAGTCACTCAGATTTTCTCTGAATGAGATTAATCTCATTCTGAGAATGGTTTAAATATTTGGTCAAAGACCTATTCAGAGGGTCATTCAGGGAATCATTTAAGGAAACATTCAGAGATTGATGATTGATTCAGAGAGATTCATTCACAAAATCCTTTGGAGAAAGATTCAGCAAATGATTCAGACAGACAGTGATTCAAAGAGTCATTAAAGTAATCATTTGGAGAATCATTCAGAGATTGATTAAAATATTTATTCAGAAAGTGATTCAGAGATTGAATGAATGATTCAAAGAGTCATGCAGAAAATTAATTTGAAGAATCATCGGGAGATTGATTCAACGAATGATTTAGTCAGAGATTTATATTGATTTATGGTCAAGTGATTCATGATTCTTCACCTAAACACATGACCATATGGAAAAATCAACTAGAATCGGATGTGAGGGTGTTTTGTGTGTTTGGAGTGTTTACAGCATGTTGCTATGGTGTACTGGCTGGTTTCCAGTACACAATAATCAGTGGTGTTTGATCAAACACAAAATGAGCATAAAAACACACACACACATCCTGTGACGTTTGTGTGTTTTCCATCAGCATCAGTGTGCAAAAGTATGAAGATGAACATGTGGTTAGAGACGAGGTGAAAGTGTGAAACAGGATGTGCGTGTGTGTGTGTGTGTGTGTGTGTGTGTGTGTGTGTGTACCTGCTGTACTCGGTCAGAGGCGCCCAGTTGATTCCTTCAGGAAAGCAGAAGAGATGAGCGGCCTTCATGCACTTCTCCTCTTCCTCTCGCTGCAGTCGCCCCATCGCCTCACGCTACACACACACACACACACACACACAGGTCAGTATATATAAATGTGTTTAATAAGTCATACACAAGCACAAGTCTGACCTTGGGGAACTGGTATGTGATGTGAGGCTCGTAACCCTCCTCGCTCCTCCTCTTCCTCAGACTGACCACCAGCAGGTACTCGAAGAACAGCTGACCCGTGTGGCTGCGGTCCGGTGCTGGGGGGGGCCCCGGGGCCAGGGGGGTGCAGGGGTCAGAGGCGCTCCGCTCTACACACACACACACACACACACGAGACCTTTAACAGCGAGGAACTGCCGCGGTGCGACGCTCACAAACACTCATTGTGCTGCCAAACCTCACAGGAAACGCATCACTCCACCAGATCCACTTCAACAAACTCATTATAATGTACATTTCAGGAGGAACTATCCCTTTAAATCCACTGAGCCTGACGAATCTTCTTGGAATATGGCCATGATGTGTATTCCTACATGGGTGTTTGAGAAATCAAACGCTACACACTCCATCAGTTCGGGTTAGAAGAAACATCATAACCACTGCGATAATGAACCAATCACAGCCTCTTAAAGTCCCCCCGTCGTCCATCATTTTATCCTTCCAGCGCCAAAATTACATTTTTAAACTTTTTTTTTTCCAACAAATTTTTTTCATGTCTTAAAATATCTTGAATGTAACTCGACACCCTCGCCTCATTTAGTATGCGCGGTTCTATGAATATGCAAATGAGCCCCGCCTCCACTCACTCCCTCAGCTCAGAGATCCACTGGCTGACGATCACACGTTGATCTGATTGGTTACAAGGTAGTTTGTGACGTCAGAAACACCAGCGATTTCAAAGCGTGTTTTTGAGACTGTCTTTGGTTCACTGCAGTTTTAAGGAGGAAATACTCAGCAATGCTGTCGACTTATGAACTTACACACGGTTTGTCTTAAAGCAGATTAAAAACTCCACATAGACACATAAACAACATTAAAAGCTGGACTTTCCCCACAGGGGGGCTTCGAGTGTTTATCAGTGATGAGTGTGTGAGACTCACTGTTTCTGTGGAGTTTCTCCTGAATCGTCGAGAATATGGAGCTTATCTTCTTCATGGCTCCGAGATCAATGTCTGATCGACACGCCAGGTCATCAGCTACACACACACACACACACACACACACTGTTATTGCCCAACTGTTATTGTAGATCTTTATCTCTTTATTCCACATGTTGGGAAATTCTCAGGAAATTAGGACTGAATCATTTACCGCTTTCATTTTCTTCTTTACTGTAAAGATACAAGAGGCCAAACAAACAGGTCAAGAGTGTGTGTGTGAGTGAGTGTGTGTGTGTGTGTGTGTGTGTGTGTGTGTGTGTGTGTGTGTGTGTGTGTGTGTGTGTGTGAAAGTGAGTGTGTGTGTGTGTGTGTGTGTGTGTGTGTGTGTGTGTGTGTGTGTGTGTGTGTGTGTGTGTGTGTGTGTGTGTGTGTGTGTGTGTGTATAGTGATAAAGAGAAACAATATTCTCAAGGAAAACTCAAGAAATTCCCAGGAAATTAGGACGGAATCATTTACCGCTTTCATTTTCTTCTTTACTATAAAGATACAAGAGGCCAAACAAACAGAACAAGAGTGTGTGTGTGAGTGTGTGTAAGTGATAATAATGAGAAACAAGACACACCGTCTTCAAGTCTCACTTCTACAACAGAAGACAGTTCACACACTTCAGCTCAGAAACTTCCTACAAACACGGACTGAAACCAGTGTCTCAGAGACCAGTGTTCAGTCTTCACTACACACACTCACTACACACACACACTTACTAGACACACTCAATACACACACTTACTACACACACACACTTACTAGACACACTCAATACACACACTTACTACACACACACATTTACTAAACACACTTACTAAACACATTTACTACACACACTTACTACACACTGGAAAAACACACTTACTAAACACACTACACACACTTACTACACACACTTACACACACTTACTACACACACTTACTACACATTGGAAAAACATAAAAATGACAAAGTTTTCTGAGGCTGAGGCGGTAGAAAACATAAGCTCAGTTTTAAAACCTCAACACCTCTGAAAAAAAACAACATGTGTTTATCATGTTTAATGTGTGTTACATGTGTGTGTGTTTATCATGTTTAATGTGTGTTACATGTGTGTGTGTGTTTCTACTCACTGTCGGACGGAATGTGTAGTTTAGCGGTCCTCCACTTCTCTCTGTCCATCTCTGTCTCTGTCAGATGCTGCTGAATCTCTGACTCTGACTCGAACAAACACACACACAGAGAGAGAGAGAGAGACAGCCTGTCAGAGGCGATCAAACACGTGTTCAGAGGAGGGGCGGGGTCTCTGCGCTTAGCCACGCCCACATCCAAACGCGCCCTGCTTATGATTATATAAACATGAGCTCGTGTAGGCTTCATTTAATAAACTGAATAAAATAATTGATTGTGAAATATAATTATATAAAATAATATCGAGAGAAAAGAGACGAGATGGACTCTGACTCTTCTTTTCAACGAAAAAATATGTATTAACAAGCTCTGTCTATAGCATAGACTGTAAAAAAATATATATGGCTATAGTGATGTGACAATCAATTCCCAAACAACCCCCTAGCAACCACCCACAATACCCTAGCAACAGCATAGGAACTATTTGCAAAACTTTTTTTAAAAATAATATGTAGAAATGTATATGTAGACATGTAAAAGTCTAGTTCGTTAATTTCATTACTTGGTTGTATTTTATTTTAGCAAACACAAAAATATCTTCATGTAATCATTTGAAATACAAAAACGTGATGTATGTGTGTTTAGTTGGCTCCATCCACCTTTCACAAAATCTCATTCAATTAGCTGCATTTAGACCGCTGGTTTGTTTAGATCGATAAACATATTTTTCACAGTTACATAATTATATATGCCGTATATTGTGTGTGTTTTATTGTGTCCATGTCCACTAGAGGTCGCGAGATTTGACCTACATTCGGTATAGTTTGACCTAATTCACACTAAACACGCGCTGTGTTTCACACGATGTCGATTCACTCCTTCAAAACATTTCAATATCACTGTTTAAAAAACTAGTTATTTAATGTTTGATTAATTTCCCATTTTAAATATGGAGAACGCCGGTTGCTTTACATTAGAGTTACAGTCGTCACGTCCAATCACATGCTGAGGAATGCGAGCCTGAACGGAGATGACCAATCAGAAGCTCGATTTCAGCATCATATGGATGTGGCCGTCCAATAGGAAGTGAGGAGGGCGGGATCAGGTCAGAGAAGCGGTGTTTCGTGTTCTGGCTCTGCGGAAGCGCATATCTAACTTACACGTTATGATCCACTATTAAATATTAATTAGTTGTCGGTAATCATATTCAAACACACGGTTTGTGTTTCTAACGTTTAATTGGTTGAAGTGTCGTAATGAATGTTGTCTGAGGCGACCTGAAGGTGGGTGACATATAGTTTTGATCATAAAAAAGAAATCGTTAAAACATTAAATGTAAAACATTATTATTTAAATATTGTTCAATGTAAAATGTTCCAGTAACACAGTGCATATTAATCTAAACGTGTGTATTAAGTTATAGCTGTGTTCATGTTTAGGTCTCCGTCACGTGGTGTAATGTCAGCGCTAAAGGTGCTGTTTCATAAAGGATCATAACCTATATATTATTAATGATATACGTTAGATATAAAGATTTGTCTTAATTAATGCACTGCAGTTGCACATGTACCATAGTCATGTTTTGGACATTTGCAGCAATGTTTTGGACTACACCATAGTAATAATACCATGTGTTTTGTCAATTAACTTACCATAGTAATACAATGCTTTGGGTCTTATCATGTTGGTAATGCCATGATTTTTAACATTTACCATGGTAATACCATGTGTTCTGACCCTATTGTGATGATAATGCTGTCCTTTTTACATTTACCAAAGTAATACCATAGGAAATAGCATGATTTTTATATTTACCTTGGTAATACCCTGTTTTCGACCTCATCATGATTGTAATGCATGTTTTTTTTTTATTTACCATGGTAATAATACCATGTTTTGAACCTTATGATGGTGGAAACAACATGTTTTTTTACATTTACCATGGTAATACACTGTTTTTGACCTCATCATGATGGAAACGCCATGTTTTTTTACATTTACCATGGTAATACCATGCTTTGGGCCTTATTGTGATTGTAATTCCATGTTTTTTTATTTACCATGGTAATACCATTTTCAACCTTATTATGATGGAAATGCCTTTTTTTTACTTTTACCATAGTAATCGCATGTTTTGGGCCTTATTTTGATCGTTATTCCATGTTTTTTTACTTTTACCATAGTAATCGCATGTTTTGGATCGTATTTTGAAGGTGATGCCATGTTTTTTTTGTCATTTACCATGGCAATACCATGTTTTGGGCCTTATGATCGTTATTCCATGTTTTTTTACATTTACCATGATAATACACTGTTTTTGACCTCATCATGATGGAAATGCCATGTTTTTTTGTCATTTACCATGGTAATACACTGTTTTTGACCTCATCATGATGGAAATGCCATGTTTTTTTACATTTACCATGGTAATACCATGCTTTGGGCCTTATTGTGATTGTAATTCCATGTTTTTTTTATTTACCATGGTAATACCATTTTCAACCTTATTATGATGGAAATGCCTTTTTTTTTTACATTTACCATGGTAATACCATGTTTTGGGCCTTATTATGATCGTTATTCCATGTTTTTTTTCATTTACCATAGTAATCGAATGTTTTGTGCCTTATTATGATCGTTATTCCATGTTTTTTACATTTACCATAGTAATCGCATGTTTTGGGCCTTATTATGATCGTTATTCCATGTGTTTTTACTTTTACCATAGTAATCGCATGTTTTGGACCGTATTTTGAAGGTGATGCCATGTTTTTTTTGTCATTTACCATGGTAATACCATGTTTTGGGCCTTATTATGATCGTTATTCCATGTGTTTTTACTTTTACCATAGTAATCGCATGTTTTGGGCCGTATTTTGAAGGTGATGCCATGTTTTGGGCCTTATTATGATCGTTATTCCATGTGTTTTTTTACATTTACCATAGTAATCGCATGTTTTGGGCCTTATTTTGATCGTTATTCCATGTGTTTTTACTTTTACCATAGTAATCGCATGTTTTGGGCCTTATTATGATCGTTATTCCATGTGTTTTTTTACATTTACCACGGTTAGCATGTTTAAAGAGCTTGTTGGAATGCCTCTGTTTCAGACTCTCGTTCGTCATGAGCCACCGCACCATCCACCTGTTCCGCAAAGGCCTGCGTCTGCACGATAACCCCGGCCTGCAGGGGGCGCTAGCCTCGTCCGCCGCGCTGTTCCCCGTGTTCGTGCTGGACCGCGCGCTCCTCGAGGAGACGACGACCGTGGCCTCGACCCGCTGGCGCTTCATCCTGCAGAGCCTGGAGGATCTGGACGCGCGTCTGCGTGCGCTAGGCTCGCGGCTCTACGTCCTGCGCGGCTCCACGGCTACGGTCCTGCGCGACCTCGTGACCCGCTGGAGCGTCACGCAGATCAGCTACGACACCGAGGTGGAGCCGCATCACGCCCGCGTGGAGCGGGAGATTCAAGCGCTCGCGGAGGAACGCGGAATGCAAACGCACACGTGTGTGTCGCACACACTCTACGACGTCCAGAGGTGCGCGGCACGCCGACGGTTCATGAGCGAAGAACCACGTGATTAATGCGTTAAAGGGATAGTTCACCTAAAAATGAAAATTAGTCCATGATAAAAGTGCATCTGTCCATCATAAAAGTGGATGTTTGGGTGAACTGTCTCTTTAAATCATGTTTCTGCTCCTCCAGGATCATTCAGGCTAACGGCGGCTCTCCTCCGCTCACGTACAAGAAGTTCCTGCACGTTCTGTCCGTTCTGGGTGAGCCAGAGAAACCGTGCCGAGACGTCAGCGCTGAGGACTTTCTGTAAGGACCGACCGTCTGTGTGTGTGTGTGTGTTGTGTCTGACGCTCTCATCGAGCAGATGGTTCTTCAGTCTGCTAAGTGTGTGTGGGAATGAATCGCAGATGGAGACGGGAGAATCAGTTTTGGGCCTTATTGTGATTGTAGTTCCGTGAGTTTTTACATTTACCATGGTAATACCCTGTTGGTGATCGGTGTGACTGTGTGTGCAGGAGATGCCCGACCCCTGCGGATCCCGAGCTGGCGTACAGCGTCCCGTCTCTGGCCGATCTGGGGCTGGAGGTTCAGTCGGAGACACTGTGGCCCGGCGGAGAGACACACGCGCTCCAGAGACTACACACACACTTCCAGAGTCAGGTGCGACTCCACACACACTTCCAGAGTCAGGTGCGACTCCACACACACTTCCAGAGTCAGGTGTGACTCCACACACACTTCCAGAGTCAGGTGCCATTCAGCACAGACACTACACTCTTCTGAGTCATTCACTGAGTCATTCACTGATTCATTAATTTACTGATTCATTCACAGAGTCATTCACTGATTCATTCACTCAGTCATTCACTGATTGATTCACTGATTCATTCACTGAGTCATTCATTCCCTGAGTCATTCATTCCTTGAGTCATTCACTGAGTCATTCATTCCTTGAGTCATTCACTGAGTCATTAGAAAGACTGCTGTTTTTATTCTTAGCTAATACTGAAACTCTTAATAATCACTGTTGGTAACTGAAATAAAGCTGAAATGAAGTCAAATAGAAATTTAACATGATAAACTGAAATGAATATTTGAAATGTTGCCTTGGCAACTAACTGAAGTAAAATAACTTTAAGTTCTATAATTACTAAAACTAAACTGAGATAAATAATTATCAAAGCTAAATGGAAATATTTTAAATAAGTGCGTCAGTTTTGTTATTGTTAACTAAAAATACAAGTATTACAATTTGTTTTTGGTCATTGAAATAAAGCTGAAATAATGGAAAATAGATGGAAAACTAAAAAAAAAAAAAAAACTTGAAAGTTAGAAATGTTGCTTTAGTAACAAACTGAAATCAAATAAGTTTAAGTGAAAGTACAAAAATGTTAAGATATATAGAAATGTATCTAAACTAATAAAAATTTAACTTAAACAAAACATCTAAATGAATAAATCTAATTCTGAATATTAATAAATACTATAATAGTATAAACACAGTAAATAATTCTAAAATGAAACTGATGTACATCACAAGGAAACAAAGTCTTACATGAATGAAAAATATCAATGCATGAATCTGATTGGTTCAGGAGTGCCATGTGTGATGTGTGTGTGTGTGTGTGTAGGGATGGGTGTCGAGTTTCTCCAAGCCGCGGACGGTGCCGAACTCTCTCCTGCCCAGCACGACCGCGCTCAGCCCATACCTGAGTCTCGGCTGTCTGTCGGTGCGAACCTTCTACCACAGACTCAGCAGCGTCTACGCACAGGTCAGACTCTTTAAAGGTGACATACTATACCCTCTTCACAAGCTGTAATATAAATCTATGATATCCCCAGAGTGTGTGTGTGAAATTTCAGCTCAAAATAGCAGATCATTTATTATAGCTTGTCAAAACGGACACTTTTTGGGTGTGAGCAAAAACACGCCGATTGTGTGTGTGTCCCTTTAAATGCAAATGAGCTTTAGCTCCGCCTCCGTTCAGAAGAGGGCGGAGTCTTTACACCAGCTTCAGAATCTCCGGCAATAACAGAACAGGCCAATCTCCCTCATCCAGAATCCCAGAATAACCAGTAGCGAGTGCAGCCTTACGGAGAGACTCAGGAAGAGCTTCTGAATGTTAGTGGAGACATTTCTGTAGTTGTTGTGGAGTTACACTGATCATCTCATCATCATGTTGAACTTCTCCACAAGTGTCCACAGTTCACAGAAATCTGATCGGCTTATTTTCTGACATGCTTGCAGAGAAAGGCTCACCAGAACACAGTGACTGGGTTTCACTTTTCACGTTTTCTGTGTTGGTAGAAGCACTGATTACAGCACTGACACACGGGGAAAGTCAGATCTTCATGATGTGTCTCCTTTAAATGTTCCCTGAGCTCCACTGAGTCTGACGCTCTCCATCCGCAGTCGAAGAACCACTCGCTGCCGCCCGTGTCTCTCCAGGGCCAGGTCCTGTGGCGCGAGTTCTTCTACACCGTCGCGTCCGCCACGCCAAACTTCACCAAGATGGAGGGGAACCCGATCTGCCTGCAGATCCGCTGGTACACCGAGCCCGAGTCTCTGGAGAAGTGGAGAAGCGTAAGAGAACCGTGTGCAGGACTCTGGGTGTACTCTTGGGTGTGTGTGACGTCAGTAACGCTCTCCTCCTCAGGCCCGCACCGGGTTCCCCTGGATCGACGCCATCATGACCCAGCTGCGTCAGGAGGGCTGGATCCACCATCTGGCTCGACACGCCGTGGCCTGTTTCCTGACCCGAGGAGACCTGTGGATCAGCTGGGAGGAGGGCATGAAGGTGAAGCAGGGTGTGTGTGTGTGTGTAGGGGCTTTCGCACCGGAGGAACCTTCTCATACTTCATACGCTAATAACTCTTTATTACTGTCTACTTTCTATGTATGACAGTTCCGAAAGCCCCTATTGAGTCAAGCGTATTTCAGCCGCCTCCGTGTCTGTTCTCAGGTGTTCGAGGAGTTCCTGTTGGACGCCGACTACAGCCTGAACGCTGGGAACTGGATGTGGTTGTCCGCCAGCGCGTTCTTCCACAAATACACCAGGATCTTCTGCCCGGTGCGCTTCGGTCGTCGGACTGACCCTCAAGGACAGTATCTGAGGTATGATCACGCTCACTCCACACAAGCCTCTTTAATAGTTTGATTTACCACGCCCACCGCTGTTTAATATTCATAATGTTCTGCGTTAACTCTGCCACGCCCACCGCTGTTTAATATTCATGAATATTCTGCCATTCCTACCGCTGTTTAATATTCAGGATGTTATGCCACGCCCACCGCTGTTTAATATTCATGAATATTCTGCCATTCCTACCGCTGTTTAACATTCAGGATGTTCTGCGTTCACTCTGCCACGTCCACCACTGTTTAATATTCATGAATATTCTGCCATTCCTACCGCTGTTTAATATTCAGGATGTTATGCCACGCCCACCGCTGTTTTATATTCAGGATGTTCTGCATTCACTCTGCCACGTCCACCGCTGTTTAATATTCAGGATGTTCTGCATTCACTCTGCCACGTCCACCACTGTTTAATATTCAGGATGTTCTGCATTCACTCTGCCACGCCCACCGCTGTTTAATATTCATGTTCTGTATTCACTCTGCCACACCCACCGCTGTTTAATATTCATGTTCTGTATTCACTCTGCCACGCCCACCACTGTTTAATATTCATGTTCTGTATTCACTCTGCCACGCCCACCACTGTTTAATATTCATGAGGTTCTGCCACGCCTACCGCCGTTTAATATTCATGAGGTTCTGCATTTAATCTGCCACGCTCACCAGCGTTTAATATTCATGTTCTGTATTCACTCTGCCACGCCCACCGCTGTTTAATATTCATGTTCTGTATTCACTCTGCCACGCCCACCGCTGTTTAATATTCATGTTCTGTATTCACTCTGCCACGCCCACCGCTGTTTAATATTCATGTTCTGTATTCACTCTGCCACACCCACCGCTGTTTAATATTCATGTTCTGTATTCACTCTGCCACGCCCACCGCTGTTTAATATTCATGTTCTGTATTCACTCTGCCACGCCCACCGCCGTTTAATACTCATGAGGTTCTGCATTTGATTTGCCACGCTCACCAGCGTTTAATATTCATGACATTGTGTGTTGGATCTGCAGGAAGTACCTGCCCGTGCTGAAGAACTTCCCCTCGCAGTATATTTACGAGCCATGGAAAGCGCCTAAAGACGTCCAGCTCAGCGCCGGCTGCATCATCGGTACGCAAAGACGCTAGACGCTAACTAACCCATCGCTGCGACTGCAGTTTAGTAATGTTCTGACCCGTGTGTGTGCAGGGAAGGACTATCCTTGTCCCATGGTGTGCCACGCAGAGGCCAGTCAGAGGAACCTGGGTTTGATGCGTCAGGTGCGCACGGAGCAGCAGAAAACGGCAGAACTCACGCGAGGTAAAACGTTAAAAAACGTATGCTTCTGAGACATTTAGCTGAGAGTTCACTCTTTAAAAAGCTATAAAACACCATCAAATTATCATAAACACTGACTCGGTTTGATCTCCTCGCAGATGTGACAGATGACCCGATGGAGGCGGGGCTTAAGCGTGAGTTGCAGGAGGAGGAGGAGCTTCTAGAGGGGGCGGAGCCACGCAGCAGGTCGAAACGTTTGAGTGGCAGTGCTGATCATAAGTCCCGCCCCTCCAGCTGGACACTAGAGACTGTGCGGCTCAGCGAAGATGTCACATGACTGTACTCGAGGATCATGTGACATACCGAACGGAACCGCATGATGTAGCACGTCATTTGAACTCTATTGATCTGTCAAACAAACATACCGGGTGTTGCTTGTTTGAACTGGTGTGTTTTTCTTTGTACATGAGAGTTTTTGTTAACCAAATAAGAAAAATTATGAAACTTGAAAGTCTTTCTAATGCACATTTGTTTGTCATTTATTAAATATCATGTCTATGCTATGCAAAATAACAAATAAATCGTGTTGAAATGAGCTTCGGCGTGTAAATAATTATTACTCGTAACAGTTGCATCTCCTCACAGAGCTTTCTCAGATGGTCAGAGATTACAGTGAAAATCTGGGATTTAACTTAAACCTGGAAATAAATATGAATCATTTTACAATGTAAAATTAGGTTCCTAATAAATTAGCATTCAAACTACTAAGTGTTGTTTGTTATTGTTAATTCCATAGACTCTTTAGAAATTTTCTGGTTAACATTTTTGTTGTACATTCAATATATACATATAATTTACTTGAGTTAAATCCTTACTCAAGTGTTTGCTATCAATATCTTATGTTTTAGAATGTGGATTTGACTGACCAGCACTTATGACGCATTATCCGGGGGTTGAAGTAGCCAATCCTTCGATGGCGAACGCGGTGCTCATGAATATTAATTAGGTCGTGCTCACGTACCTTGTTTATTTTCTCGGAGCGTCCAGTCACGTAACACGATTGCTAATCATAACTCACGCTCTCGAGTCAATACGCCCCCTTTTCATCCAATCACGTAGGAGCATCTCATTACGTCATGAATATTCATGAGCCCGGTTGATTCGCATCCTGGTCTGGATTGAGCGCCACGTCGCCACAGTGGAGTTTCTTCACACACACACACACACACACACACACACACCGATGAGTTCTGTGCGCGTCTGGAGAGGAATGCGGTGAATTTACCTGCACAACCATGGTGAAGGTGAGGAGAAATCTGCATCTCATCTCATATGATAAACACTTGATGAATGCTTTCTTCGGATCGATTGTGCATTTTCCAGAAATATAATTTAAAGTCGCAATTGAGAGATGCACAATATTGCACGAGGAGAAACATATCAACAGGAAAGTGTGTGAAAGTTTAACATAAAGAATATAAAGTGACCATATTGTAACGACATTCTGGAAACAACTATAATTAAACTATAATGCATCTATAATTATGTTAATTTTGCTTTTATATTTGTTTTCTCTGATCTCCTATTTAGCTTTTCTGCTTACCTGTGCATGTCACCTGTATTATCGATTTTTAAAAAAATTATAATAAATTGATTAATTTGTAATATTTGGGAATATTAATATTTCTGACTCCGGTTTGTCTGATTTGTAGAGTGTGAATTCAGAAGTTCAGTCCCGGAGTGAAACATATGGAGGAGAAGAAGAGGAACACACACAACCCAGTCCGTCCGCAGGTACACTCATTCAACACACACACACACACACACACACACACACACACACACACACAACCCAGTCCGTCCGCAGGTACACTCATTCAACACACACACACACACACTCACACACACACACACACACACACACACACACACACACACATGCTCTCGTGAGATGGAGTGTTGTGAGATTTGCAGTTGGCTATTTCAGTGTGTGTGTGAGTCACTCGGGAATAGCGCTCTTCTGCTCCGAGGCGTTCCTGCGCGCGCTGGGAATTCATGCTTGTTTTCGGACAGAATGTTGTTTGATGATGCAAGAGATGCGTAATCACCGTTTGCATGACACACACATCACCAGAAAACACCAAATCTGCGGATATATTTCACCCGTTTTGGTTTTATATCTGGTTATTGCAGTTTTCTTCAAATGCTTACACACAAAATCCTCACTCGTCACACAATTTGTGAAACCTGACACTTACACACACCAGATCTGCAAAACCACAAACTCATTCTCAGCATTCGACACAGTTTTCAGTTTCATAAAACACGTTTTGCAATCCACAACACACACTTCTCTATGAAACGCACAAAAATCTAACAGGAAAGTCTCTTGATTTCCTTTTTCAAACACAACCTATCATAACACCACAGTAATTCATCAGAGCCTCACACACACACACACACACACACACACACTCCTCACATCTCTCTGCCGATTACTTTCAGTGTTGTCCAGAGATGAACACATGAGCTCATGAAAGAAGAGCTTTAGGTGTTGAATAACTGTGTGTGTATGATATATCCAGAAATATAATATAATGGCAAAGGTGTCTGCAACATAAGACACACGTTTGCTTTTGAGATGTGTGTGATATTTTGAATGCAGTGCTTCATTTAGCAAGAGATGTGAGGCATTTTATGTGTGCAATTCTTGGATTTGTGTGTAAAGTTTTGAAAAAAATAATGTTTTGTGCATTATTATTATAATTTTTGCATTTAGTTATTTTATTTTATCTGTCATTATTTATTTATTTATTGCAAATTTGAACAAAAATTGAACAAACATAAGATACAAATGTTTGGTGCATTATTATTATTTATTTTTTTGTCTGTCATTGTATGTCTTTTTTTCTTTTTTTATTGCACATTTTACCAAACATAAGATACAAATGTTTTATGTATTATTATAACTAAGCGACGTTCCTTTAATGGTCAGCAGATGGCGGTAAGGATCTCGCGCCGGCCCCGCCCGGGATGATCTGGCGGGTGACGGGTGTGGTGAGGGGCGTGGTCGGGGCCACAGTGGGCGGAGTCTCCTGGCTGGGCGGGAAAAGCTACGAGATCACCAAATCAGCTGTGACCGCGGTCCCCTCGGTGGGTGTCGGCCTGGTGAAGGGCGGAGTCTCGGCGGTGGCAGGGGGCGTGTCCTCGGTGGGCTCAACGGTAGCCAATAAAGTCACAGGAAAACGGAAAGACAAATCAGAGTGAAACTGGATTACGATGAAGATTATAACGAAAGTTGGTTTGTCGACCGCCATTAAACCGTAGATTATAGCGAGAACATCACGTTACAGAGACGTTGACGGATGTTTTCGACCAGTCAACGTCCGAGACGAAGAGTTTTGTGTACGTCATACTGTGTTGTAACTGCAGAAACAGTTCGATGTTTGATGCTGTCGGGTTTTTCTCAAATCATCTCAGATCCGCGACCAAAGACACGTTTATCGGTGATGCTTTTGAAGGTTATGTTGCATTTCTCTAGACCGTTAACAGACTTCTCCTGGGATGTTATCGGCTGGATTGTGTGTTAATAAATGTCTGTTTTTATTATTTGAATTTAATAAAGTCATGTAAATGATGTTGGGGAAAGTGTTTTCAATGATTCGGACCTCTCCAGATATGGACAGAAGATAATTTTACTTAAGTTTAATCAGTTATATATGGAAGCTTGTTTCCGCCACAGAGTGAAAAATAAAAAAGGTAATTGCGACTTTTTAATCTCACAATTCTGACTTTTTTTTATCTCAGAATTACGTGATATAAAGTCGCAATTGCGTATTATAAAGTCATTCTGATCTTGAAGTCAGAAATTCTGACTTTTTTTTCTCAGAATTGCATGTTTAGGCCTATATCTCACAATTCTGACTTTATAATACGCAATTTGGAGATATAAAGTCAGAATTGCATGATATAAAGTCGCAATTGCGTGTTATAAAGTCAGAATTCTGAGATATAAAGTCAGAATTGCATGATATAAAGTCGCAATTGCGTGTTATAAAGTCAGAATTGTGAGATATAAACTATTCTGAAGTAAAAAAAAAAAAAGTCCTTAGTCCTTTTTTTCCTTAGAATTGGACTTTATATCTCACAATACTGAGAAAAGATGTCAGAATTGCGAGATATAAACTCGCTATTGTGTTAGTCAGAATTAATAGTTCTAGTCAGAATTGAGTGATATAAAGTTGCAGTAGCGAGAAAAGTCAGAATTCTGACTTTATAAGACGCAATTGCAACTTTATTTCACGCAATTGCAACTTTATATCTCGCAATTCTGACTTTATATCTCGCAGTTCTGACTTTATATCTCGCAGTTCTGACTTTATAACACACAATTGCGACTTTATTTCACGCAATTCTGACTTTATATCTCGAAATTGTGAGAAATAAAGTCAGAATTGCGAGATGTAAACTCGCAATTGTGAGATAAAAAGTAGCAATTATCTTTTAAAAATTTTTATTCTGTGCGGAAACAAGCTTCCATAGTTATGAGCAGATAACGTACTCTACGAAAAGACACAAACAATTTTAGCTACGCTAGTTAAATTTGTATGTCAAAAAGCAAATCGTAATGTATGGAGGCTCGTTTCCGCCTTAGAAAAAATGTCATTGCGACTTTTCAACTCACAATTCTGACTTTTTTTTCCTCACAATTGTGAGTTTATATCGCGTAAATTCTGAGTATTTTCTGAGTATATGTTGCAGAAGACTGAGGAGAATCTTGATTGAATCTTAATTTTGATGTGATTATGTGCAGAAACTAAGCAGGCTAAGGCTAATTGTTTAAATTATTGACTGTAATATTGTATATTATAATATCTTAACAGGCTAATCAATTAGCTTAGTAATAGTATTTATATAACAACTATTTATTATTTATGCAAAGTGTGATATTTTAGCAGGATAATCAGCTAGCTAACTCTGAAATCTATGTAGCAGCAGCAACACTTGATAGCTTAGCAGGATAATTGGTGAACTTGCTAACTGAAATTATTGTAGTAACTTGAACACGTTTTGATAGCTTAGCTTGCTAATCAGTTACGTTTCTAACGAAAATGTACTATATTGAACGTGATAGGTTAGCAGGCTAATCGGTGAAGTTGCTAACTGAAATTTATGTAGTAACTTGAACATGTTTTGATAGCTTAGCTTGCTAATCAGTTACGTTACTAACGAAAATGTACTATATTGAACGTGATAGGTTAGCAGGCTAATCTGTGAACTTGCTAAATGTAATTTATGTAGTAACTTGAACATGTTTTGATAGCTTAGCATGCTAATCAGTTACGTTACTAACGAAAATGTACTATATTGAACGTGATAGGTTAGCAGGTTAATCTGTGAACTTGCTAAATGAAATTTATGTAGTAACTTGAACACGTTTTGATAGCTTAGCATGCTAATCAGTTACGTTACTAACGAAAATGTACTATATTGAACGTGATAGGTTAGCAGGCTAATCTGTGAACTTGCTAAATGAAATTTATGTAGTAACTTGAACACGTTTTGATAGCTTAGCATGCTAATCAGTTACGTTACTAACGAAAATGTACTATATTGAACGTGATAGGTTAGCAGGCTAATCTTTGAACTTGCTAAATGAAATTATTGTAGTAACTTGAACACGTTTTGATAGCTTTGCATGCTAATCAGTTACGTTACTAACGAAAATGTACTATATTGAACATGTGATAGGTTAGCAGGCTAATCGGTGAACTTGCTAAATGAAATTTATGTAGTAACTTGAACACGTTTTGATAGCTTAGCATGCTAATCAGTTACGTTACTAACGAAAATGTACTATATTGAACGTGATAGGTTAGCAGGCTAATCTTTGAACTTGCTAAATGAAATTATTGTAGTAACTTGAACACGTTTTGATAGCTTTGCATGCTAATCAGTTACGTTACTAACGAAAATGTACTATATTGAACATGTGATAGGTTAGCAGGCTAATCGGTGAACTTGCTAACTGAAATTTATGTAGTAACTTGAACACTTTGCGATAGCTTAGCTGGCTAATCAGTTATGTTACTAACTAAAATGTATGTAGTAACTTGATCTGGCAATGCTAGCCGATTATTTGGTTGTCAGCCATAAAATTGACTACATTTATCTTATGCTAACTGAACAGAAATGTTTAATTAGCTTTGAATACATCTTTCCTTTATATCACTGCAGTCAGCTCAGTCTCACTCACAAGGGCAAAACATACAGTAATCACTTAACCAGTATATTTAAGTTAAGAATGTTAATGCTAGCAGCTAACTCTTTACGATATGGAAAAACGATCAAAATCAATACATTAAGAGACATACATGCTCAATTTGTGTTAAAATATTTTTTATTAGCTGAATGATGAAGTACCACACACAGACTAAGAAACAACTGCTGGTACGATGTACATGTACTGTATATATATATTTAAAATTCAAAACAGCTATGAATATTCTGTAGAAAAACACAGGCAGTAAAAATGTACTGCTACATGAGATACTGCTGTTATATACAAAATGCTGGAGGACGTGGATGATGGAAACATGGATGAGAACAACAGGTGACAATAATGTACAGCGAGCGATGGAAGATCGATGACGTAAACTGTGCAAAAAACACTTCAACCAACGTTTGTCATTTCCAATGACAATCTAAACCAAAGACAGTCGTTGATGCAGACGATGGGACAATCCTTCATCTGTGATACAGTTACAAGTAGTTTGGACCCAAACGTGTTCGACCCCGGGACCATGTGACTCACATCGCCATGGAAACAGGTATTTACAGGAGAGGCCGGTTCTTCGGTAATACTTCTGTCTAAATGTGGCGTGATGCGTTCTTCTGCGGCTGTTTACGATTACTTGTTTGTTCACTTCAAACAAATTAACATAATTCGAATAGAAACGATAAAAACAAACTATTGTTTCTCATTTGGTGACGAAAATGTGTCAACCAATAAGACTTGAGCTTTGGTTCACGTGTTCGTCAAGTACAATATAAATCCAGAACTATCAAAACATTTTAGACGAACATTCGTTTGACTGTAGTGAACAAGACTGGTGTGAAAGGTCACGACGGTATTTACATCTGATTTTTAAAATCAATACTTGGGATAATAAATAAACATTATAATTTTGTCGTTTTTAAACGTTAAAATTAGGTCTACGCCACAATCTGACTGGATCAGCCGTTTAATCGTTTTTTAATTACTCCGAATGTTTGTGCTTAACACGCGATGAAAATTTACGATACATTTTGCGAATCCGTCAGTGGGTCAGTGGGTGGGGCTTAAGAAGAGAAGGCCACGCCCCCTGCGTCTTCCCGCCTCTTCTGAAAAAAAAAGAAAATTATATCGTTAATTAGAGCTGATCGTTTCTAAAATGTTAAATTAGGAAAACGTTAGTTTTGACCTCTTACAGACCTCGTAATCTTTCAGTTGCGCTGAGGGGGAGGGGCCATTGTCACCATGGCAGCCGTTATGCTCCGCCTCCCTTTCCTTCTTTCCAGTCCCGCCCCCGACCGGCCAACTCAAACGCCCTAAATCAACATCAAACTTTATTCGCAAACCATTGAAGTTCCAAAACATTACATATTTTCATGCACATTTTTTTTACCTGGTTGTTGTGGGACGGCGAACTCGTGGCCGTGGTTCGTGTAGGGCGACGTACGGTGGCCTGCAGGAGACAAACACAAAAACATTTTCAGCAAACCTTCACAAAAGGTCATCGAATGAACCAAAGGACTTGTTGATGGACTCACTGAGGGAGGGTCGGTATCTTGAGCCGCGATGTTTCGGTCCGGGCTGCTCTCTCCTGACCCCTGCTGGACACACAGAGCATTACAGCTCACTGATTTTAGTTCACACACACTTATGTGATGTTGACGTCTGGTTGTAAACACTCACGTTGAGGCGGCGCGCTGCTCGGCATCCTCCGGCGCTCAGGGGGCGCTGTTGCCCCTCGGGCGTCATTTACACCCACGTCCTCCATGTGGTTGGACGGAACAGCGGCGAGAAGACCTGACGGATGAAAGAAAATGAGAAGGAGCGATCAAAGCCAATGCCACCTTGTCTCCCTTGTCTGAAATATATATATATATGAGTCATTTCTCTCTACACACACCGCAGGTCCCCTTACATCGACATGTTTCTACGGTAGCTCTAAACGGACAAACGCGTTTTGTCACTATGTTGTTCTTCGTGTAAAGAAACTATAGCTAAAGTCGGCGAATAAAACACTGACACAATGATGAACAGGTAACAATAATATTCGCAATAACATAATTTTACTGAATAATCAAGTAAACCTAATTTATTAATCTTTGTAAAGAAACCTCATTGCTGAACTGGCTACTCTCTGCTGTCTCAGACGACGACATCACTTCCTGTCGGTATACCATAACTTCTGTTGGGTGCAGCTCACAATCTCACCACTAGATGCTGGTAAAACTTACACACTGCACCTTTAAAAAGAAAATGAGAAGGAGAAAATGGAGAACTTGGTAAACGGTGAGGTTGAATGTGCTCTTACTGAGTCCGCGGTATCTGGAGAGCTGCTGGTAGATCTGCCTCATCCTCTCGATATTCAGGCGACTGGCCTCCGCGTGGTTCACCATCGGTTTGGGATAGTCCACGCCGATCACGCATTTAGCGGCGAGCTGCACGTCTTCCGGCGCGTTCCAGGGGTCGTAGATGAACTTGGTTGGAAAATCTTGGAGGACAGGCAAGTATCGTCTGGAATCAAAGGGAGAGATTAACATCACAACCTCCAGCAAACAAAACCAGACGCACACAAACATACAGACGTCAAGAGATAAAACTGAGGCTTCAGCAGAATTCAGAACAGAACTCCTTTGAGTGTGAATCTGATCTTAATCAGCTCCTTTGAGTGTGAATTTGAACTGACTCAGTTCTTTTTAGTGTGAATCTGATCTGAATCAGTTCTTTTGAAGTGTGAATCTGAACTGAATCAGCTCCTTTGATTGTGAATCTGATCTGAATTAGTTCTTTTGAATGTGAATATGATCTGAATCAGCTCTTTTGAGTGTGAATCTGAACTGACTCAGTTCTTTTTAGTGTGAATCTGAACTGACTCAGTTCTTTTTAGTGTGAATCTGATCTGAATCAGTTTGTGTGTGCATCTGAATTGAATCAGCTCCTTTGATTATGAATGTGATCTGAATCAGCTCCTTTTAGTGTGAATCTGAATTGACTCAGTTATTTTTAGTGTGAATCTGAACTGAATCAGTTCTTTTAAGTGTGAATCTGAATTGACTCAGTTCTTTTTAGTGTGAATCTGATCTGAATCAGTTCTTTTGAAGTGTGAATCTGAACTGAATCAGCTCCTTTGATTGTGAATCTGATGTGAATCAGTTCCTTTGAATGTGAATATGATCTGAATCAGCTCTTTTGAGTGTGAATCTGAACTGACTCAGTTCTTTTTAGTGTGAATCTGATCTGAATCAGTTTGTTTGTGTGTGCATCTGAATTGAATCAGCTCCTTTTAGTGTGAATCTGATCTGAATCAGCATCTCTTAGTGGTAATCTTAACTGAATCAGCTCTTCTGAGTGTGAATCTGATCTGAATCAGCTCCTCTGAGTGTGAATCTGATCTGAATCAGCTCCTCTGAGTGTGAATCTTAACTGAATCAGCTTCTCTTAGTGGTAATCTGATCTGAATCAGCTCCAATCCAGTCGTGTCGTGCAGCGGTGTGTATTCCCACCTGATGAAGTCTCCGTTTGGGTCGATCCTCCGGCCGAATCCCACAGGACAGTAGCAGTGGAAGAACTGCTGGAAGAAGGAGCTGCAGGAGTGGCAGAGCCAGCTCCCTGCGTTCACACTCCAGTCCGCGTCCAGCAGAAGCTCCTCGAACACCTGCCAACACACTAACGTTATTACACACGCCATTACCCATGAGCAGGGTTTGAAGTGAACACCTGCCAACCCACTAAATGCGGGTACAAGCAAGTAGTTCCGCACCTTCATGCCCTCCTCCCAGCTGATCCACAGGTCTCCTCGGGTCAGGAAACAGGCCACGGCGTGTCGAGCCAGATGATGGATCCAGCCCTCCTGACGCAGCTGGGTCATGATGGCGTCGATCCAGGGGAACCCGGTGCGGGCCTCGGCCCACTTGGCCAGTGCCTCGGGGTTGCGGTCCCACGGGATGCGGATGCAGATCGGGTTTCCCTCCGCGCGGTCGAAGCGTGGGTTATTAGTGGCGGCCGTGTAGAAGAACTCTCTCCATAAGAGCTTGTCGTACAGAGAGATGGACGGGTTTGCGTTCTTCTTCACCTGTAAACATCATCAGTGTAATTATACGCTATATTAAACCGCATTTCCACCGCGGGAACTTTCCCCAGGAACGAGGAACTTTGGGCTGGTACTGGATCCAGGGTCTAAATGAAGTTCCGGGTAAATATTTCGGGTGCATGTGTGTGTGAGTGCAAGCTGTTGTATCTCCGCCCCCTGTGCCGGGAGCAGCAGCTCATTTGCATTTAAAGAGACACACACAAAATATATATATAATTTTAAAATCATTTAAATTAGATATATTACAATATATTTTAAGTGAGTTTTTTAAACTTAAGCATATTATAAATTATATTAGATATAATGTTTTAAATTAGATATATCATAATATAAACTATATAATGTTAGAGGATTTTAAATTATATTACATTTTAAGTGAGTTTTGGTAGGTTAGCTATATAATACATAGTAATATATTGTTAGATGAGATGTATTGTGAGATATATGGTTGAAAAGCTGTGTTGGATGTTGTGTGTGTACCTTCTTGTAGAGCTGAGTGAGTTTGCAGTGGAACAGGCGGCAGGACAGGCAGCCGAAGCGCAGGTACGGACTCAAGCCCAGCGGACTCGCCAGCAGAGGACTCGAGTTCTGCTTCGGGCGCTCAAAGTTCTCCTGCCACGCCTGTGTGTGTGAGAGAGAGAGAGAGAGGGAGAGGGGGAGAGAGAGAGAGAGAGAGGGAGAGGGGGAGAAAGATAGGGGAAAGAGAGATATGGGAGATAGAGAGAGAGAGAGGGAGAGAGAGATGGGGAGAGAGAGGGGGAGACAGAGAGAGAGATAGAGAGGGGGAGAGAGAGAGAGGGAGGGAGAGAGAGAGATCGGGTTACTGCGTGTGTGTGTACGGGTTAGTGTAAGGAGGACAGAATATACAGTTTGTACAGTATAAAAACCATCACGCTTATGGAATGTCCTCACAAGTATAGCAAAACAATCCTGTGTGTGTGTGTGTGTGTGTGTGTGTGTGTGTGTGTGTGTGAGATGCCGTACCGCAGTGGAATCGGGTCCGAGGTGTCGGTCCATGCGTCTCAGCGCCTCTGATTCTCCTCCGGGCCACACGGCAGGAGCCAAACCCTCAGTGTCGAACCCTGAACACAAACACTCCCATCATGCACTGCTCTGACCACACTGGATCTGTGTGAGTGAGTGTGTGTGTGTGTGTGTGTGTGTGTGAGTAAGTGAGTGTGTGTGTTACCCAGCTCCTCCAGCAGGGGGACGCCGTATTTCTCCGAGTGGTTGTCGCTGACGGGCGTCACACAGTTTCCCATCAGCCCCAGTGTGGGCGGGTCCAGCGGGGGTTCTGGCGGCTCCATGCTGCTCGCTAGCGTCTGGAAGCGCTTGAACGTTAGCGGAGGCTGACCGCCGTTCAGCTCGATGATCCTGACAGCCAATCAGAGAACAGCGTCAGTCAGATTCAGTGATGAGTCACCGCAGTCAATCGACTCATTTAAACGAACCAGATGATTCACCAAGTGAACCGATTCATCGACAGCATTCAGTTCAGAGGCTTTAAAGCGACAGTTCACCCGAAACTGAACATTACTCTCCCTCAACTCTGAACATTAGACGGACACAATCAGAGTTATGTTAAACAATGTCCTGGCTCTTCCAAGCTTTATAATGGTTCTCACCGGTCGAGGTCGTAGAGTGTGTGTGAGATCTTCACGATGACCTCCACCCCCGCCTCAGACGCCAGCTTCTTTATGGCAGCGTCTCGTTCCTTCCCGAACGGCTCCGAGTCGCACTCGAACGTCAGCCGCGACACCTTCCACTCCTGACACACACACACACACACGTCACATGGGCTCTTAATATATGTTCACCCCTCAGTTTTTTTTTTATCCATATTTTTTCAAATTTTGAATGACATTTTTTTTTAGATGTTATTTTTTATTTTATTTACCTTTCAATTTAATCAATAAATAGTAATTTAGAAGAACATTCCTCACATTCTTTCAACTTAAATTCAAAATAACTCACAATTTCATGCATAACCCTTTTAATTCAGCTCTAGATATCTTACACTGGGAGTCTTTGCTGACCTCTTGTGGATAATAATAATATATCATGATATTTCATAACTCTAGATGGCCTTATAGCTCTATATGGGTAAACGAGCTGTTCCTCTGGGTCCTAAAGCCAGTTCATTCAGTGTGCATTCAGATACACATGTAGACATTATTAAATACATTTTTTTTTTTATAAAGTTTTAGCATTATTAGTTTAGTCTTGGACCCTCTGATGAACACTCCATTGTAAAAAAAAATTGTGCACCTTGAAGAGTCGCGGGAAGATGTTGGCCGGCTGACCGCGGATGACGAACAGACGAGAGTTGAGTTTACGAAGACTAGCGTCCAGATCCTCCAAACACTGCAGCAGAAACCTGGAACAACACACACCACACACACAACATGAGTGATAACACACACACACACGAGTAATAACACACCCGACTCTAGACTAACCTGAAGCTTGTGTTCATTTAATGTATTATATTATTACCCTTGAAGTATTATTAGCATCATAATAATAATCGAGCAGCCTTCATGCATTAACTAATGAACCTTATTGTAAAGTGTTACCACATATATATATATATGTTAGTTAATAATCTTGTGTTATTGGTGTGTTATCGTTATTCTGAAGGAGAGCTGTACTATGATGACATAGATGATGTCATCCTCATAGAACCGCCCACACAGCTTTGGTTTAATGACATCACGTGAATGAAAGTTTGTGTCGTTCGTTACAGATCCACCAGACGGCGCCAGAACACAAGCCATTTTAAGCTTAAACGTCATCATAACTCAAACTCTGAGGAGAACTGAGAGATAAAAGTGTCTTTTGATCATGAGAATAACGACTGGAATAAGAAATAGAATTGACATACACTCCCATATCACAGTTCACAATCATATTTTTATACATTATTATGCTGAGGATTGTTTTATTTATAGATTTGATAACATTTAATTCATTTTAATAATATTTATTATTAATTATTATACATATATATTTATATCACAGTTCATTAAAATATTTTATACATTATTATGCTGTAGATTTATTGTATTTATAGATTTAATAACATTTAATTAACTTTAATGATATTAATTATATCTATAAGTGTATAATGTTTCAGAAGTGTGTGAGTGTGAGTGTGTGTGTGTGTGTGTGTGTGTGTGTGTGTGTGTGTGTGTGTGTGTGTGTGTGTGTGTGTCCCTCACCTCCACCTGTTGACGCCCAGGTTGGAGGCCCCGGCGAACCAGGGGTCCAGGAAGTAAACGCAGCGCAGTGATTGGGCGCCGCGCAGGGCCTCCAGCAGGGCCGGGTTGTCATGGAGACGGAGGCCCTTACGGAACCAGTGGACCGAGTTGATGGAGGACATGATCGGATCTCTCCCTGAAACATCATCATCATCATCATCATCATCACCATCATCATCATCACCTTCATCATCATCACCTTCATCATCATCATCATCATCATCACCATCATCATCATCACCATCATCATCATCACCTTCATCATCATCACCTTCATCATCATCATCATCATCATCACCTTCATCATCATCATCATCACCATCATCATCATCACCTTCATCATCATCATCATCATCATCACCATCATCATCATCACCATCATCATCATCACCTTCATCATCATCACCTTCATCATCATCATCATCATCATCACCTTCATCATCATCATCATCACCATCATCATCATCACCTTCATCATCATCACCTTCATCATCATCACCTTCATCATCATCATCATCACCTTCATCATCATCATCATCACCATCATCATCATCATCTTCATCATATCAACACACCCCTATATCACAATTCATCACATGACCAGTCAACATATTTTTATAAAGATCTTATATATTATTACTATTATTATTCTCATCAATAACACATTAAATTAATAATACTAGAAGACCGTTAATTATTATTATCATTAAATTAAATTAATACAATTTTAATTTAATGTGTTCATCAAAAAATACTTGTTTTCAATTATAATAATTAATTAAATGTAAATGCACATACATAATATAATAAATCTACAGCATAATAATCTACAGAAATATTATACTAAACATCACTGCTCATTTAATTAACTGTGATATGAGAGTGTACGTTACGTTTATATTTAATTACATGTTTAATAATATTCAAATCAAGTATTAGTATTATTTAAAAATCTGCAATTGTTATTAATAATACTTATTAAAAATAACAATAATAAACACTCGCTGTTTTAATGTATTCTTTTACTAATAATATTGATACGACTACTAATAATATTTATATTTAACTGTATATGTATATATAAAGCATCATGATACATTTTTTGGTTACATTTATTATTGGTTTATTAGCATTTAATTAAAGTTTAATTCAAAACTAGTATTATTATTAACACATTAAATTAAACAAGTCTTCAAGTGTTATTAATTGAATGTGTTGATGATGATGATGATGATGATAATAATAATACTTGTTGAAGGCTGTTTTATTGTATTAATAATAACATTAATAAATACTTCAAGCTGTTTTCATTTAATTATTATTAATAATAATTATGCTACTAATACTAACAATAATATATTAATATTTCTACTAATTTGATGTTATTTTATTAATATAAATTAATCAAAAATGCAATAATATTTCACCTTTAATTACTTTTTACATAGTAACAGAATGAAACAGAAATAATAAAGCAGTTTCCAGATGAACGGATATTAAAGGCATTGCAGACATTATCATCATACGCTTTACATATGATGTTGAAATGTCTAATAATCGGACCTTCAGTCCTAAAATTGGGTCACTTACATCATCAGATATCACAAAAACATCATAAATAAACAAAAGGTTCAGGTTTAAACACAGCTGTGTGTGTTCTTACCATATGGGTCATGATTGGGTTTTTATGTAACCTTAATGTCGAGTTTATATTCGATATATTCGTGAAATATCAGCAGAATGTAAGAGCAGACTTACCGTACAGACTTTAATGATTTTATGTGACTCCAAGTGATATTTTCATGTCAGTTTTAATAAATATGTCCGTGTAAACACTGCAGAACTGGTCAGATCACTTAACTCCAATCTCACAGAACCGGGACAAATCAGCACAGTTTCATAACAGTTCTGCGCACTGCGCATGCGCCAACACCAGCGACTAACGCAGATCACAGACACTCACAAACTAGATGTACCCCACAGCTTAATATATAATGTTTTAAGGGTTGTAAAAATAGATAAGCGGCTGGGACCTCTAAATATTCATGTTTCCGTGTAGATACTGATAAAAAGACTGTTTGATATTAATTGTATATTATTGAGCATTTAAAACGATGTTTCTTTCTATAGTTTTACATCTATGCTGCCCGTGCGCTGTCTCGATAGGTCACGCTGCTCGTGCTCCACATATAGAGCCCGCTCATTGGTCCGCATTAAAGTGACGTCAAAGGATCCCTCTCACGTTTATGCGGCGTGGATGTACATAGCTTTGCGAGTAACTTCGAATGATTTTGAACATTAAATACGGTTTAGTATGACTTTAAAATGCGGTCCGGCCATTCAGTTGCCGTTTATGTCGACTAACGATGCTGTAATAACCGAATTTCCGAGGATCCCTTACCCCGCCTTCTTCCCTCATCCGCTCTCTGATTGGTCGCGTCCTCAGAATCCCGGATTATCACGGGCGCGACTCCATAGGGCGCCATTTTGGATCTGAACGCGCGGTTTCAGTACACCACTGGAAAATACTGTTGAACAGCAGGAAACTGTTGCCTTCTAATGGAAAACTCTTGAGACTCTCAGTTTTTTTATCATAGCAATCTTATTTACGATGTAAATTTATATAATACATAAAATAAAATTTCTTCATATGTTGATACATATTCAATTATAATATGTTATTTTTTAAAACTTTTGAAAAGTTAACTGTTTAAAAAAAAC
>NC_138234.1:1617554-1652554 GCF_964197995.2 Scardinius erythrophthalmus | reverse complement strand
GCGGCTTCGCTTTTCACCAATGGAAGAGAGTGAAGGGCGTCGTCCATCTTTTTTTTACTGTGTGTGTGTGTGTTTCAGGGATAAAGTGCTGGTGTGTCCGATGAAGTCTGCGCCGGTCCTGCTCACGCTGTCCGACTCCAAACACGTGGTTCTGCCCGTCGACGACGACTCGGACCTGAATGTGGTGGCGGCCTTCGACCGGCGCGGGGAATACATCTATACTGGGAACGCCAAGGGAAAGGTCAGAGGTCACTGTGTGTGTGTTGTGTGTGTGTGTGTGTGTGTGTGTGTTGATGAGTGAGAGCTTCATGTGTTTGTCTGTTGCAGATTCTGGTGCTCAACACCGACACACAGGACCTGGTGGCCTCGTTCCGGGTGACGACGGGAACCAGCAACACCACCGCCATTAAATCCATCGAGTTTGCACGCAAGGGCAGGTCAGAGGTCACACACTCACTGCTCTCAAAACCATTAGTAGTGTATAATAATATCAGTGTACGAACTGTGTGAAGGTGCATTCATTATCAGCGTGCAGACTTTTATTGACAGTGCACCAGGGTTATTATAGTTTTGCATTTTTCATTAGTTTTTATTTTTATTTCGTTTTGACTTTTTGTTTTCAAATTCAGTTTAGTTTTAATTAGTTTTTAAAGTGGGTTTGCTAGTTTAGTTTTTATTTTTTTAAAATACTTAGTTTTAGTTTAGTTTTTATTAGTTTTAGTGTTAGTTTTAGTCTTTTTTTGTAATTGGGTTATTTGTCAGGGGCAAGATTCAAAAAAGTCAGAAAAAGTATTGTGTAATAATAAAAACAATACAATTTTACAAAAAAATTCACACCCCATTGAAATTCCTTTACCTCTTACAAAATCCACACGCTGTACCAGAAATCTACACATCTTCTATACAGAATTCACACCCTATACAAACACCACAGCTGCACAATATTCACACCATATACTAAATTTACCCTATGGGGAGAGTGGGGTGATTTGTGCCAGGGGGAAGTAGTTCCACCCTTGTTTCTGGAAAACCATAGAAGAAATTGGTCATGTGACCACATAATTTTGAAAAGCAATCACTTTTACTCGTCCTCCAAAGAAGAGAGACACATGGCATGAGAGTTAAGCACATTTTAGTGCAAAAAACTGTTTTTTCCCTTTCAAAGTAAAATTTCTATGATTAAGGTTTTTTGATTGTAGTTTCTGAACAATTATAGACAAGTTTGAAACCATTTCACACATGTTTTTGTGCTTTAGTAGGCTACACAATGTTAGCTCTTAACTGCTGGATCATGCTAGTTTTTCAAACCTGTGGGTCTGGGGTGATTTGTGCCAAAGGGCATGGGTTAAGTTGTGCCAGATCCAGACCACCTAGAGACCTACATACTCACAGGGGATAATCTTGAGAAGTGAGGAGATGGGCATGCCTCATCATTGTTTGACTCAGGCCTGCCTGTTATTTGTTTAATTTAGCTAACACTGATTTCAGTTTTGAGTTTGCACTATGTTATTAAAGAGAAGTTTTATTCAGTTTTTAAGTGGCCTAAGTCACAATAGGATGTTTAGAAATTAGCCTAGTCACTTTATTCTTATGTTACATAATTGACAGACAGCGTTCTGTCAACAGGCATCTATTGCCAAAGCCTTTTTTGCCTGAAATGAATCACAAATATCATATATTGTGTTGCTATGGTGCTCTAAATGGTTGCTAGGGCGTAGCTTGATAGCTTCACAATGATCCTGAGAGACTGATTGGTCGTCTGAGTAAAATGAGCCCGCCCCCTTGTCTCTGTGACACTGTGATCCAGAGTTATGTTCAATACAAAATCCCTATGCAATTGACCATATAGGAAAAACGCATGCTATGGTATTCCAGGGTGACAATATCTAAATAAGCCTTGAATGAGTAATTTTGTATTGAATTTATCTTGCTTTCATATAGCATTACAGTTCATAACATTAAAATGTTCCGTTTTACTTCAGAAATCACTGGCACAATTTACCCCAATGTATCTATTCCCCTAAAGGCACAACTTCCCTCGCACCAGGGGCAAGTTGTGCCATGAGACCACTTTTTCCCAAGAGCTATATTTCTGAAACAATTTATTTCAGATCCAAAGTTATTGTTCTCAGGGATGCACCACATCCTGAAATATATGTGCATCGTTAAGTTGAAGGAATTACTGTCATGGCCTCACTTTAAAGTCACTTTGAGTAAAAACTGGCACAACTCACCCCACTCTCCCTACAGTCAATAGCCTACTCATCTGGATTGAAGCAGCAAACATTAAGTGTAAAAGTAAAAAAATGACATAACATTATTTAATATTTGAATCAAAGCTTATATAGTGTTTTGACATCGACAACCACAACCAAAAAGTACATTTTACCTCAAACTTGCGACTAGTTAACTTTCTATAACAGGCGCAATCGATTCTTGGTTCGACATTAACACACTGACAAAGTTATATTCAGAATTTAAAATATTTTGATACCACTTTTTAATGTGTGATTGTAAGGTGTTCACGAGATAGAAATACCAACCTTTCGCGAACTTGCTTTCAACGTCGAACGAACACTCGTTCTCATGGAGACGCGGTGTGCACGGAGGGGAGGGGCTGTGTGTGTGTGTGTGTGTGTGTGTGTGTGTGTGTGTGTGTGTGTGTGTGTGTGTGTGTGTGTGTGTGTGTGTGTGTGTGTGTGCGCGTGTGTGTGTGTGCGCGTGTGCGCGTGTGAGAAACGCATGTGTGACAGAGAGACGGAGGGAGAGCAGGGAAAGGAAATGCAGCTGAACGAATACGCTGCGTGTTTTAAATAGCGTTAAAAAATGAAAGACCTTGACAAAGACGAAAACTAAGGACATTTACTCTATAATTTTATTTTATTTTAGTTAGTTTTGCCAAACACACATTACAGTTTTAGTTAGTTATCGTTTTTTTGTAATGCCTCGTTTTTATTTTTATTTCAGTTAACGACAATGTTTTTTCCCACCTAGTTTTCGTTTTTTCGTTAGTTTTCGTTAACGATTATAACCTTGCAGTGCACAGACTTTTATTTTTTAAAGCACACAGCCTTTTTTTGACAGCGCACAGACTTTTATTTTGACAGCGCAGTTTTATTTCGACAGTGCACAGACTTGATTTTTTAAAGCATACAGACTTTTATTTTGACAGCGCACAGACTTTTATTTTGACAGCGCACAGACTTTTAATTTGACAGCGCAGTTTTATTTCGACAGTGCACAGACTTGATTTTTTAAAGCATACAGACTTTTATTTTGACAGCGCACAGACTTTTATTTTGACAGCGCACAGACTTTTAATTTGACAGCGCAGTTTTATTTTGACAGCGCACAGACCTACCTATTTCCTATTTCCAGTTGTCTAATGCGCATGCGTCGCGTCTGAACGCGTTGTTGTCTTTGGAGCTCTATCGATTTGATTTATAATTCTTGATTTTCTCTTTAAACTTACTTACAACAAACATTTTCTACTTTTCCTCACTGAGAAGCACTACTGCTCAAACCTCATAGTTACAACGCGGACTGTTGAGCAGACGTGTCTCAAGCCTGTTAGTGATCCAACGCTGGATACTCTTATAGGTTACTCCCGGGGATCACGGCTGAACGCGTCTTCTCAACACTCACTTACAAACATTTTTCACCTATCGTGCGTCTACTCTACACCCGTACCACTTAAAAGACGGATTATATCTAAGACGCTTGTCAGAAATTAGTATTAATTGATAGCATCACTGGTAGTGTCGTTGCTAACTTACTGTCCATCTGTTAAAATGGCGAATATATCAGATGTATGTAGTCTACCTTTTGGTGCAGGTGAGGACACATTTGAGCTGCACGCAGTACAGTCTGAGCTGGAAGCTGTTGAGAAACAGATCCACGACCTTTTAGTGAGACAGTCCGAGCTGATAGACCGGCGTTTGGCTCTTGAAACATCACGCGCCGATGCTCACAAATCAGAGATTAATGTTACTAACCCGCTGACTCCGACCTCGTCTACTCCGTGCGTTACTCGGCATCGGTCCCGAGCGTCGAGGTCGCGATCAGCCATGGTCTCGTTCACTCCGGCTCCAACACGCCACCACGAAGCCTGGATATTTCCGCAGCGGAAGACGCGAGTCAGGTCTAGACCAAGACCCTCTCCGACCCTCCCGGTTTTCGAGTTATCCACACAAAACCGCTTCTCCCCTCTTCGCGAAACAGAACGCGATGCTGTGATCATCGGTGATTCCATTGTTCGGCACGTCCATGCTACATCAGGTAAAAATAAGGTGCACAGTCACTGCTTTCCTGGTGCTCGTGTTTCTGAAATCGCTGCTCGCGTTCCCGAGATTCTGAACGATAACGAGCGCGTCGGAACTTTGGTATTGCACGCGGGAGTGAACGACATCAGGCTGCGCCAGACGGAAGTTCTGAAGAAAGACTTCAGGAATCTGATCGATACGGTACGCAGCACATCGCCTGATATAACGATCATTGTCAGGACCGCTTCCCACGTACCGACTAGGACATGACAAGTTTAGTAGATTATTCGCGCTAAATGAATGGTTAACGTCATGGTGCAATGAGCAGAAACTGCTCTTTGTAAATAATTGGAATCTGTTTTGGGAGCGTCCTAGGCTATACCGTGCTGATGGCTTACACCCAAGCAGATTCGGATCGGATCTTCTGTCGGATAACATCTCCAAAATGTTAAATACCTTTTGACTAGTAACCAAAAGTCCAAATCATAGTCTCTGCTGCACCAAATTAACTGATATAAATAGTAGTGTAGAACATTGCATAGAAACTGTGTCTATTCCTCGTTTAGTGCGATCCAATAATAAATCTACTGCAGGATTTAGGAAAAATCTAATTGTTAAAACAGAAAATGTTGCTATTAGTAAACAAAAACAATTTCTAAAGCTAGGTCTTTTAAACATTAGATCACTCACACCTAAGGCAGTTATTGTAAATGAAATAGTCACAGATAATAGCATAGATGTACTTTGCCTTACTGAAACCTGGCTTAAACCAAATGATTATTTCGGTTTACAGTAAATGAGTCTACTCCATCAGGATACTCCTTTAAGCACGAGCCCCGTCTGATTGGTCGTGGCGGCGGTGTTGCAACTATCTATAGAGATATTCTCAATGTTACTCAGAAAACGGGTTATAAGTTTATTTCATTTGAAGTACTTGTACTAAATGTTACGCTCTTAGATGATAGAAAAACATCCCTATTATCTTTAGCCTTGGCTACCGTATATAGACCACCAGGGCCTTACGCTGATTTCCTAAAAGAGTTTGCAAATTTTCTCTCAGATCTATTGGTCAATGTCGATAAAATATTAATTGTTGGAGATTTTAACATACACGTAGATAATCAAAATGATACGTTAGGGGCTGCGTTTATAGACTTATTAAACTCCTTTGGGGTTAAGCAAAACGTTACCGGACCAACTCATCGTTTTAATCATACACTCGATTTAATTATATCACATGGAACCGATCCAACCGATATAGATATCATTCCGCAAAGTGATGATGTAACTGACCATTACATGGTAACTTGCATATTACGTACTCCTGTAATATATCATGCTGCGCCGCGTTATCGATTAGGCAGAACAATCCTTCCATCCACCATAGATAATTTTTCAAATAGCTTATCGGATCTGTCTCAGCTGCTCAGTGAACCTAAACAAACAGATGAACTTGAGGAATTAACCAGCACTATGAGCACCATTCTCTCTGGAAAATGGGATATTGTTGCACCTATGAGACTAAAAAAGGTCAGAGAGAAAATTAAAGCACCATGGTACAACAATACTACTCATGTTCTAAAGAGAGAAACTCGTAATTTAGAGCGTAAATGGAAAAAAACCAACTTAGAGGTTTTTAGAATCGCTTGGAAAGACAGTATGTCACGCTATAAAAAGGCCCTAAAAGCGGCCAGGGCTGAGCACCTCCGCAAACTAATAGAAAATAACCAAAACAATCCTAGGTTCTTATTTAACACCGTGGCGAGACTAACAAATAAACAGATGTCTCCTGAACAAAATATTCCGTTACAGTTTAGTAGTAATGATTTCATGAATTTTTTCACTGAGAAAATAGAAAACATCAGATCCACAATTGTAAACGTTCAATCTTCAATCGCGCCTTATAATTCAGCCTCGATTATCACCCCGCAAGAACAATTACAGTGCTTTACAACTATAGAACAAAAAGAGTTAAATAAACTTATCTCTTCATCTAAAACAACAACATGTTTATTAGATCCCATACCAACTAAACTATTGAAAGAAGTGTTACCTGTAGTGGAAGAGCCTCTCCTCAATATTATTAACTCGTCTTTATCTTTAGGTCATGTTCCAAGAACATTTAAATTGGCAGTTATAAAACCTCTCATTAAGAAACCACAATTAGACCCAAATAACCTAGCAAGTTATAGACCCATTTCAAATCTTCCTTTTATGTCCAAAATACTAGAAAAAGTTGTGTCCGCTCAACTGGGCTCTTTCTTGCAAGAAAATGATATCTATGAAAAGTTTCAGTCTGGGTTCAGGCCGCATCATAGCACTGAAACTGCGCTCGTTAAAATCACAAATGATTTACTCTTAGCTTCTGACCAAGGCTGTATCTCAATATTAGTTTTACTTGATCTTAGTGCTGCGTTCGATACTATAGATCATACAATACTCTTAGATCGGCTACAAAACTATACCGGTGTTCAAGGACAAGCATTAAGCTGGTTCAGATCATACCTATCTGACCGCTACCATTTTGTCTACTTAAATGGAGAAAAATCTATCATAACTCCAGTAAACTATGGAGTGCTGCATGGATCTGTGTTAGGCCCTCTGTTATTCTCAATATATATGCTGCCACTTGGAAATATTATAAGGAAACATGGAATTAGTTTCCATTGTTATGCTGATGACACTCAACTATATATTTCATCACGGCCAGATGAAAACGCTAAATTATCCAAATTGACAGAGTGTGTTAAAGACATAAAAGATTGGATGACGCACAATTTTCTTTTATTAAATCCAGATAAGACAGAGGTAATACTTATCGGTTCAAAAAAACGCCCACAAAACCTCCTTCAATACAACTTTAACATAGTAGGATGTCCTGTTACTTTATCCTCTACAGTAAAAGACCTGGGTGTTATATTAGATTGTAACTTGTCTTTTGAAAATCATATTTCATATGTTACAAAAACAGCATTTTTTCACCTTAGAAATATTGCTAAGCTACGTAACATGCTATCTGTTTCTGATGCAGAAAAGCTAGTTCATGCATTCATGACCTCGAGACTAGATTACTGTAATGCTTTATTAGCTGGTTGTCCTGCATCCTCAATAAACAAGCTACAGTTAGTCCAAAATGCCGCCGCTAGAGTTCTTACTAGATCAAGAAAGTTTGACCATATAACACCAATTTTATCATCACTACATTGGTTACCTATAAAGTTCCGTATTAATTACAAGGTATTGCTACTGACTTATAAAGCCCTAAACGGCTTAGCTCCAGTTTATTTAACGGATCTTCTATCGCCCTATAATCCATCGCGCTCTTTAAGATCACTAAATTCGAGGCTTCTGGTCATACCTAGGATATCCAGATCCACCAAAGGAGGGAGAGCATTTTCACATTTAGCACCAAAACTCTGGAATAGCCTTCCTGATACTGTTCGTTGCTCAGATTCGCTCTCCCAGTTTAAAACTAGATTAAAGACGCATCTCTTCAGCCAGGCATTCATATAATATTTTAATCTTACAGTTAAATCCGGTCTCTACTTCATAAACGCCAGAGGAGAACTGGCCCCCGACTGAGCCCGGGTTCTCCCAAGGTTTTTTTTTCTCCATTAGGTCACCTGATGGAGTTTTTTGGTTCCTTGCCACTGTTGCCTTTGGCTTGCTCAGTTGGGGATGCTTAAATTGATTAATCGATTCACCAGTGCTATTGATCTGCATTACCAAACGTGGATGTTTTACACCAGAAACAAACACTGATGTACTATTTTATTTAATACTGTGAAGCTGCTTTGATACAATCTGTATTGTGAAAAGCGCTATATAAATAAAGTTGACTTGACTTGACTTTATTTTGACAGCGCACAGACTTTTATTTTGACAGCGCACAGACTTTTATTTTGACAGCGCAGTTTTATTTTGACAGTGCACGGACTTTTATTTTGACAGTGCAGTTTTATTTTGACAGCGCACAGACTTTTATTTTGACAGCGCAGTTTTATTTTGACAGTGCACAGACTTTTATTTTGACAGTGCAGTTTTATTTTGACAGTGCACAGACTTTTGATTTTTTTAAGCATACAGAATTTTATTTTGACAGCGCAGAGTGTTATTTTGACAGCATCTGGACTTTTATTTTGACAGCACCTCTGTGCAAATTCACAGGAATGTACATTCATTATCAAATGAAACTAATAATAAAACATATTATATAATAATAATAATAATAATAATAATAATAATTAAAGATGGCTAAATATTTATTTATATCAATAAAAGTTTAAAAATCTAATAAAAAATACTAAACAATGTCAAACTATTATTTTTATTATTATATTAGTTAACTATAATATTATTGTTAGTGATTTAATAAGTTTAATTAAAATACATAAAATATAGAAATAGTCCTCATTTACCATGACTATATTTTTCTTTTGAGAGTTGTGTTGAACTGGTGTGTGTTGAGTGATGCGTGATCTGCTGTCCGCAGCTGCTTCCTCATCAACACGGCCGACCGCATCATCCGCGTGTACGACGGCCGGGAGATCCTGACCTGCGGCCGAGACGGAGAACCAGAGCCCATGCAGAAGCTGCAGGACCTCGTCAACAGGTGGGTGAGTGTGTGTGTGTGTGTGTGTGTGTGTGTGTGTGTGTGTGTGTGTGTGTGTGTGTGTGTGTGTGTGTGAGTGTGTGTGTGTGAGTGAGTGAGTGAGTGAGTGAGTGAGTGAGTGAGTGCGCTGACCTCTCTCCGCCCGCAGGACTCCGTGGAAGCGCTGCTGCTTCTCCGGCGACGGCGAGTACATCGTGGCGGGGTCGGCCCGTCAGCACGCGCTCTACATCTGGGAGAAGAGCATCGGGAACCTGGTGAAGATCCTGCACGGCACGCGGGGGGAACTGCTGCTGGACGTAGCGGTGAGACACCGGGGTCAGAGGTCATGCAGGACACAGTGTGTGTGTGTGTGTGTGACCACACTGTGTGTAGCTGCGTCCGAAATCACATACTTCCCTACTATAGACAGGGTTTGCACACAGGGTTGACAGCACACAGACACACACACACACACACACACAGGGTTCCCACTGGTCCTTGAAAGTTTGTGAATCTGATAAAAAACGTTAGTGTTCGCTGATTGGCCGAACGCACTGAAACACCAGCGCCGCCATTTAAACACACAGATTATAGCCTATATATTTACTCCAGAAACTAACTCTACGAACATGTAAAACAGTGATAGATGAAGCTCTTAATCTTTACGCTGAGGAGAAAATCCAACACAACTTTGAGGAGATCAGGAGAAACATGATTATGTATTTCTGCTCAGCAACACTGGACATCAAACACACGGCATACGCTAATAACTCTTCATCACTGTCTACTTTCTATGTATGACAGTTCTATCTAATATCGTATTATAGGACCATTAGACAGAACTAATGAACAGGAGAATGCGAGCGCCGTCAAAATAAAAGTCACAACAACAAGAGTGTCTTACGTCACTTCAGAGTTCCTACTGGCGGTGCGAATGAAACCAGTAAAACGTTCCTAAGCGAACCATTAGTTCTCGGGGGAACACCCTGGTGGCGAGTTCCTATAACTATTCAGTGCGAAAGCCCCTATTGAAACACATGCTAATATTCGAGAATCACTATCAAAGTCCCTAGTGTGGGATTACACTGAACACTGTGTGTGTGTGTGTGTGTGTGTGTGTGTGTGTGTGTGTGTGTGTGTGTGTGTGTTTACAGTGGCACCCCGTGCGGCCCATCATCGCCTCCATCTCCAGCGGTGTGGTCTCCATATGGGCTCAGAACCAAGTGGTGAGGAATCATTCTGACCCAGCGCTCTTCGCTCTTCACGTCTGGCTAAACTTGACTGATCAATTCTGCATTATTTTTATTACACAGTTTCAAATGTGTTTTTAGTGTTCGTTTTTTTTTTAGTTTTGACGTTTTTCTTTGTTCATATTGATTAATCCAGTTTATTTTGACATTCGCTAAATAAAATGTATATATAATAGCTAAATTTCACACTTTTTACTATCAAATAGTTTGTTTTCTGGGCATTTTTATTTATTCATATTGATTAATCCAGTTTATTTTGACATTCGCTAAATAAAATGTATATATAATAGCTAAATTTCACACTTTTTACTATCAAATAGTTTGTTTTTTTGCCATTTTTATTTATTCATATTGATTAATTCAGTTTATTTTGACATCCGCAAAATAAATGTTAAATATAATTTGCTAAATTTCGCATTATTTTTAATATTATCAAACAGTTTTAAATGTTTTTTTCTTTCATTTTGGCACTTTTTTTCATATTGATTAATCCAGTTTATTTTAATGTTCGCAAAACACATTTTAAATACTGTATATAATTAGGAAACTTTTGCACTGTTTTTTAATATTACCTAAGAGTTTTAAATATTTTTTTTTTTCACATATAAAGTTTTTATATGTGAAATTATGCCATTTAATTTAAATATAGTAAATAACACATGCCTAACAATTGCTGCAATTACATTTATATTTATGTGACATATTTACTAAATTAGAAATTATGACAGTGTCAGGACTTTTATTTTGACAGCGCCTCTGTGCAAATGCACAGGATTCATTTAGACAGAATAATTAAACAAAGACAGTAAACTACTGAAGACGGAGAGTGTCAAAATAAAAGTCCTGCTTCCGAAAACAGAAAAAATGCTCGGGTGATGTATCAGCTGACCACTAGTAAACAAACAATCTAAACTCGCACACTTGTTAGTGTGCGGCCTATGTCGACGGTAGGAAGCTGACTGTGTGTGTGTGTGTGTGTGTGTGTGTGTGTGTGTGTGTGTGTGTGCAGGAGAACTGGAGCGCGTTTGCACCGGACTTTAAAGAGCTGGACGAGAACGTGGAGTATGAGGAGAGAGAGTCTGAGTTTGACATCGAGGACGAGGACAAGAGTGAACCGGAACAGACAGGTAAACACACACACACACACACACACACACACTGATGAAGATTCAATTCAATTAATTTATTTGTATAGCGCTTTTCACAACACACATCATTTCAAAGCAGCTTTACAGAAAGTGCATGAGTCATTATTACAGTTTACAGTGATCTGATATCAGAGGAAACTGTCTAAGTTATGTATTTCAGAAATGTACATATACAAAATCACAGTTAGCAAAAAAGTTATTAATTTAACAATGTAATATTTTAATGCAGAAACAACGAGCTCATTGAAGTAATGAATACTTGTGTGTTAACAAATGATTATGACATTTAGAAAAATGAAGCATTGGTGCATGTTGATTCCGAGATGACACTGACCGTGTGTGTGTGTGTGTGTGTGTGTGTGTGTGTGTGTGTCAGGAGCCGACGCCGCAGAGGATGAGGAGGTGGACGTCACGTCGGTCGACCCGATCCAGGCTTTCTGCAGCAGGTCAGAAACACTCACTAATGCCCTGTACAGTAAATCTGAAGTAATCCGAGTCAGTGAATGACACAACTGTTGCCCTCTGTATCAAGCTCCGCCCACAGCGAGTCTAAACCCCGCCCCTCACTGCTTATATAGAGACAGAGCTCTGCCCACAGTGAGTCTAAACCCCGCCCCTCACTGCTTATATAGAGACAGAGCTCCGCCCACAGTGAGTCTAAACCCTGCCTCTCACTGCTTATATAGAGACAGAGCTCCGCCCTCAGTGAGTCTAAACCCCACCCCTCACTGCTTATATAGAGACAGAGCTCCGCCCACAGTGAGTCTAAACCCCGCCCCTCACTGCTTATATAGCGACAGAGCTCCGCCCTTAGTGAGTCTAAACCCCGCCCCTCACTGCTTATATAGAGACAGAGCTCCGCCCACAGTGAGTCTAAACCCCGCCCCTCACTGCTTATATAGAGACAGAGCTCCGCCCTCAGTGAGTCTAAACCCCACCCCTCGCTGCTTATATAGAGACAGAGCTCCCCCCACAGCAAGTCTAAACCCCGCCCCTCACTGCTTATATAGAGACAGAGCGACACGCGTCATAATCTGAAGCCACGCCCACCATCTCCACTGACTCTGTACTGTGTGAAGCTGCCTCCTCGTCATTTATGACTTATAACAAAACAGTGTCTTAGTGGCCTAAATGCGCTCTGCCTCTATTAAACATCACATGAGTTCTGACATGTCATTTCCTGTGAGGACAGGAAACACACTCGACACTAGTTAATGATGTTAAACACTCCAGGGACGATGTTCACTGTAGTTCTATTGTTTGTTCTCTAGATTTTAATGTGTGTGTGTTTGTTCATATTCCTTAATTCACTTTTTTGAATCCACAATATAAATTTTAAATGTTATTAGATAACTTTGGCTTTATTTTAAATATTATAGTTACTAATGTTTTTTAATTATGTTTTTATTAATGTTTTGTACTTAAAAATACTTTTTAAAATATAATTTGCAAAAATGTACATTTTTAATATTACCATAGTTTAAAATGTTTTTTTTTTTACTTCTACTTTATTTTTAAATATAAATTTTTTATTTTTTAAATATCATCTCAAATGTGTCTTTGTTTAATCTAGTTTATTTTAACATTCGCAAAATACTTTTAAACATAATTCGCAAAAATTTAAGTTATTTTTAATTTTATCATAATTTCACTTTTTTTGTTAATTTGTTTTTAGTTTTGATGTTTTCGTTTGTTCATATTTAATAGTTTATTTTGACATTCGCAAAATAAATTTAAAATGTAATTTTGTAATTTTTAATATTATCATAGTTACAAATGTTTTTGTTGTTCTTTTTTTTATCATTATTTAATCAAGTTTATTTGGACTTTTCAAAATCAATTTTAAACTTCATCCAATGATTTAGCTTTTTTTAATATATATAATCATAAAGTTTTAAAAGTGTATCTCTTTTTGTTTTGACATTTTTGGTGCTCATTGTATAATCCAGTTTTTGGCTTTATTCACAATACTTTTTTTTTAATTGTAATTCGCTAAACTTCACGTTATTTTTAATATCATAGTTACAAATGTGTTTTTTGATTGTTCGTAATGTTTAATTAAGTTTTAACATTCACAAAATAAATGTGAAATATAATTCGCTAAACTTTGTGCTATTTTTAATGTAATACAGTCTTTGACCACAACTATTTCTCGCAGTCAGTCCATCTGAAATATAATGTCCGCTTCATGAGTTAGCGGTTAGCCTCGCTAGCGGCGTTTAACGGCGACTGGTGTTTGCAGTGACGAGGAGCTGGAGGACTATAAAGCGCTGCTGTATCTGCCCATCGCTCCGGAGGTCGAGGACCCCGAGGAGAACCCGTTCGGCCCTCCTCCCGAAGCCGCGGGTCAGACCGCTACACCCGACGACGGCTCCGCGCACAGCGGCCCCACGGACAAGAAACAACGGCAGCCGTCGGCGGACGGAGCGCCGCCCAAGAAGAAGATCCGCACCACCACCATCGAGCTGCAGGGCGTCCCGAGCGACGGTGAGCGCTAGTGCTGCGCGCTATCCCTGTTCATACCGAATACCAGTGTTTACTTTTGTTACGATATGAATTTTTTTGTATACCTCAATACGTGTGTATGTCACTTTAAAGGGGTCTTCGGATGCCCATTTTCCACAAGTTGGTATGATTCTTTAGGGTGCTCATGTAAAGTTTGTAACATACTTTGGTTAATTCCTCAATGGTTGTGTAAAACAACACCCTTTTACCTCCTCAAAAACAGCTCTGTTCACAGCGACCTGTTTCAGTGCATGTCTCTTTAAATGATAATGAGCAACTGCCATTACCTCAAGACACTAAAGTGATGCCTTGGCGGACAGTATACAAATGTCTGAGGGCGGAAATATGCTAATATGGGAAATATGCTAATACGGGACAGTCCGTCAGCGGTCGTGGGCGGAGCATGATGCTCAGAAAATCCAAACGGCTTGATTATTGAGAGTGTTTAGACTCTTTGAGGATAAAAAAGAAAAAAAAAGGAGTGAATAGATTTCTTTAATTGTATGGTGGTTGTGTCCACACACTGCTAAGACACATTTATATGCAAACACCGTATAAAAGTGCATTTAGCATCCGATGAGCCCTTTAACAGCGTTGGGAACGCAGCGCGACTCTGTCTGAGAGGGTCTTTCACTGTTCACTGGTGATGCTCAGATGTGTGTGTTCCTGTGACGGTGAAGATGGAGAGGTTAAACTATAACTGATAGCTGTCAAATTATATTACAGTGTTTCCCATACATTGGTTCACAATATCAACACTGTCGCCACAAATAGATTTTCCAAAAGGCATTGACATCGCTGAATAAACATGAGCACTGCACGTTTCACAGTCGAAAAGCGGCGCGGGTGTTTTTATATGAATGTATCTTTGAAGGGAACGACTGTCTTTAGTAAAGTTTCGATGTTATTTTCATTTAATCTTTCCGGATAAAGCAGCGTTTATGAGCGTTGCTGGTTTGTGTTCAGCCGTTACCGTGGAAACCGCTTTGTGTACAGCCGTTACTGTGGAAACCGCTTTGTGTACAACCGTTACCGTGGAAACCGATTTGTGTTCAGCCGTTACCGTGGAAACCGATTTGTGTTCAGCCGTTACCGGGGAAACCGATTTGTGTTCAGCCGTTACCGGGGAAACCGCTGTTTCTGCCGCTCCTACAGCGCCTCCTGCTGGACCTCTTTATAAACACTACCGTGAAACCGGTATAATTTTGAAAAACACCATGATATAATTGTTTGGTCATTCCGCCCAGCACTAGTGAGCGTCGGATCCTCTCCATCAGTCCACGCCTCTGACCTCTGACCTTTGTGTTTCTCTCAGAGGTTCATCCCTTACTGGGCGTGAAGGGCGACAGTAAGTCGAAGAAGAAGGCGGCGGGGCGACCCAAGGGATCTAAAGGTAAAGACAAAGACTCTCCGTTCAGACCCAAAGTCTGCCGGGACAGAGCAGAGGGGCTGGGGACGCCAGGTAAGACCCCGCTGCGACCTTTGACCCGCGGCTTGAGCTCAGCTGTGATTGGCCGCATCTACTTCCTGCTTGCCTTCCTGTCCTTCCTGCTCTGACCCCTGTGCTGTTCACACAATAAAGCATGTGTGTGCGATCGAATGCTTCGGGTCTACTTGACCCAATCATTCCCATGATGCAACACTGTGACGTGCTAAAACTCGCCTAATAATTTAAAACTCGCCACACTAGATGCTAAACAAAAACCAGACTGATATTGGTATTACTACGGAAAATTGTTTTTAACATGAAATTTTACCAAGTTTTTCTTTAGTAATAATAGTTTTAATGCTTTTCGCAAAATACATTTTGAATTTCATCCTATAATTTCACATTATTTTTAATATTATCATACCGTTTTAAATGTGTATTTAAATGTCCATTTTTGTTTGTGCATATCATTAATTCTGTTTATTTTGACATTCGCAATATAAATTTTAAATGTAATTTGCGGAATTTTGCATTTTCATAATAACAACGCTTTTGTTTGTTCATATTGTTTAATCTCTTCAGCGTGAATTTTCACCGCGACAGAACGAATAATTTCCATGATTCATTCCCATGAAACAATATTTTATTTATTCTGTTATTTGTAACGCTGTTTCATCACCACGAAATTTTGCTTTGAATGTGAATCTTTAACTGTGAATGATTCAGATTTGAAAGTGAATCTTTAAGAGACGAGCGATTTGAATGTTCAAATACAATCATTGCAGTGATTCATGAGTCGTTTTGAAAGAATCAGTTCAAAAGAGTCATATGGTTGTGAATTGGATTATGCAGCAATGATATTTTAGTATTATTTATATACTATAAGTATTATTTTATTTGTATTAGTTTAAAAAAAAATTTTTTTGTCATTTATATTAGTTTTTCTGTTTAGCTTTAATTTTAGCTTAGTAGCTAAGGAAACATTTCTACATTTTTTTTTATCTAATATTTATATTTCATTACAGCTTTATTTTAACTAAAAAAAATGTAATTTGTCATTTTTTTTAATTTCGCTTTTTTAATCTTGTAGCACATGAACGATTTGCTTGCGATTTAATATATGCAAATTTCCCCCTTAAATGGATCAATATGAGCTTAAGTTTTGGTGCAGTTTTGCATTGCTTTGTCGCTTCGCTCTTCGGGCCTTTACGTTGACCTGAAGGATTTTAACGATGCGTTTTTATTGATAAAAGTGTTAATTTGGCATATTTAGATGTTAAATTTAACCAAACGAATGCTGTTCTTTCAGGAAATCTTGTTTCGTCGGTGTACAAGCCGCATGAGGTGCAGGGATTGGACTGATTGGACACCGGCGCCCCCTGTCTGTGTGGATGAATGAGGCCGCTCATTTATATGAACTCTACGGACTGGAATTGAGTTGCGTTATTACAGAAGGACGTTACAGCTCAACAACGCCACAGTTTGAAGCCCGTCTGCTGCGTTTTCTCGCTTAGAGAGTGATAAGAAGAGGGAAGCATGTATTTTTACTTAGAGTAGATCGATCTGTCTCTGTGTTTAAGCACTAGTTGGGTCATATACTCAGTCGGATATATTTGTTTTGTTTTTTTCTGTGAGATCCTTAGACTGGTCGTGTTTTTTTTATATACATATTAAACCAGTTTGTTTTTTGAGACTGTGGTTTCTGTGTATGATGTTTTTTAATACAAATGTTTTCAGAGGAAACAAGAACATAAATCAACCTTGTTCGCATTTTGCAAATGTTTTTGTTTGTTTTTTAGTTTTGAAATTTTTGTTCATGTTGTTAAATCCAGTTTCACATTCACAAAATAGATTTTAAATTCATTTTGCTAGATTTTGCATTTTTGTTCGTTTTAGTCTATTCACATTGTTTAATCAAGTTTATTTTGACATTTACAATTTTTTTAAATATAACATTTTTATTTTTGTAAATAGCTCAAATGTGTTTTTGTTTCATCTAGTTTAACATTCGCAAAATACTTAACATTCGCAAAAGGTTACGTTATTTTAATTTTTTTTAGTTTTTATGTTTTTGTTTGTTAATATTTAATAGTTTTTTATATATATATATTTAACAGTGTTTTGGTACAAATGTTTTCAGAGGAATGAGGAACATAAATCAACCTTGTTCGCATTTCTACCACAGATCATGAGGTGAATCAACCGCCTCCATTTTGTTTTTCTGCACTAACAGCGTCCATCCAGCAGGTGGCGTCAGTGGTGCGTGCATGAAAGAGAGGAAGCAAGAAAGACATTTTTCTGTTATTCGGTTCCATTTTGTGCTTTTCTACTGTTGGATTCCATTTTGTGTTTCTGTGTTTTATTCCTTAACATTTTAAGTAGTCAGATTAGAAATCTGAGCTAATAGTAGAGATCCAAGAAACACTCAACTTCACCAGTGAAGAATCATCCTCCTTTTCGTCACCTGACTGGTAATCACTGTTCAGATTCACATTGAAACGCAAAAACATCATAATACATTTGGTTATTGTATCGAAATTGGTATAAATATGAATTAAGATCATATTTGTCAAATAGTCTTGGGGAAAATATGGTAATGGTCAAAGTTATCTGAAAATATCAAAAAGTTCGTCTTCACTTCAGTAGGCCTATAACTTACACTTTAATTAGTCATACTATACATCAAACAGAAATTGAGTGCACTCGCTATAAAATTATGTGATATTCCTGAACAAGTGGAATTTCATTTCCCACGAATGGAAATGGGAAATTCGTTGATCAAAGTATGTGGAAACACTGAGCGCAAATTGAGTTCTGAGAATGAATTAGTTTTGTTGACAGATTTCACTTATGAACGCCAACTTCAATAAGGACCAAAAAAACACTTGATGTAGCTAATTAAAATCTCATCTTTATTACAACCACATGTACATCATATTCCAAGAAAATGGTTTCTAAAAGTGGAAACGAGCAAAATCCAATGCGAGAGAGAGAGAGTCAGAGTTCCGTTAATAGCGCACGTCTCATCCGTTCAAATCCATTATTCACAGCGTTTGACTCACGGTGAAAAGGACGTCACGTGATTTTACCTCAGAAAGGGCGGGAGAGCGAGATGCGTCGCAGAGAGTCACAGTTGTGAGGAAAAAATTGTAAACACTCCAGTGCTCATGCACCAAAAATAGTGCAGGTGGGAAAGATCCTGATTTTCTGCTCAAAACAAAGATGACAGGTGACTCTGAAAATACTTCATCTTCTACTTTGGAAAATAATTAGGTCTCACTCATGAAACCGGAGCAGGACGAATTTGTGTAAAGGCCTGTTCACACCAAAAACGATAATGATAACTATAACGATATTACTGTCCACACCAACGTTCTGTTTATTATAAGCGGGCACTGAAGTTTTATCAGCCGGTTTAAATGCTGGAGCTCTTTAAAGCACGATAGATTCTGATTGGCTGTTAATGTTTTTATCGTTTATTAGCTGGAAAAAGTGGTTTAACAAGAGTGATTCCATTCCTCTGTGGGCATTATTTTACATTTTTATCCTTAGTTATCGTCTTTGGTGTGAATAAACTTTAATCATTCAGAAAAGCATGTCAGTTGTTGTATTTCTGTCACCGTAATTTGTGCTAAATTCATTCTGCTCGTGTTTCATGATGCCCATTGTAAAATTGAAACCCCCTGGTTTGCGGAAAGGTGCGGTGAAAATATAATTCTGCACCGAACAAGAACAAAACGAACTGTTACCAAATTGCTGTACTGCTGTTGACACCACTTATAATTCTCGTTTGAGTCTTTATAAAAGTTCTTTGTTCCTTTTAAGTGACATCAATTGTGAAGAGGACAAGAAAAATAGCTTTAAAAATACTCTACAGAACTACAGTTATAGTGCAAGAACCCGCACACACACTCATGTTTTCCGCTGCCTGATCTCCAGCATGACCCTGAACACCCAATCATCTGACTCACGACCTGCCGTTAGATTATCCGATGTTATTCCCAGAGAATCAGATTCACGATTGAAAGGTGGGGCTGTGCTAACACCACAAATTCGGCTAGCGGAAGACGGTCTGAGAGGGAATTTTCAATTTTGTGCAAAAGTGACGTAATCGGATGTAGTTTATAGGCTATAGTTGCGAATAATCTGAAAGTAAATGAAATCTCACGTTTAGCACCACCTTAAATTGATCCGTAACGTAAACTTTTCTTGGCACCAAAATGAAATTCGGTTTTGTCTGGCGTCGTTGTATTGCTTCATGCGGTCGAATCAAAACTGCAGTGATTTCGCTCCATATAAACAAAACATCTTTTTTACAACACAATGCAAAACAAGATACTCCAAATATGACATTTAAAAATCAATTTACTACAGTGTTTTTTGGAAACATCTGTATCTACAGAAAACCTCAATTTCAGGAGGTAGCTTTGTGTAGTGCGGGCGGTCCAACACACACAATCACACACACACGCACATCTGAACACACACACTCGGCGGGTGTCGCTATACAGTTGTGACGGTTAGCAACGACATGGGCAGCTGCCGGGCGTCTTCGCTCAGGCGCGATCCGTGCGTCAGGAGTTCCTCTACGGTGGTCCAGTCGTCCAGTACCTTCCGGTTCCTCAGGCGACTTAGTTTCCTCTGGCTCATCTCGAGAACTGTATTATAACTATCTACGTTGGCTCCTCCCACGACCCCGTGCACCAATCCAGTTGTAGCCATGCCACCTCTAGCCTGCAGCTGTTGCTGTTTCTGTAGCATATGTTCGCGTCGCTCGGTCCGGCTCCAGTAGCGACCCATGCGTACCTCGCTATGACTCTCCTCATCCGTGCTCATGCCGCTACGCTCATCCGCTAGTCGGGACGCTCTGTCCCGTAGCATCTGGTTCCGCATTGCACGCAAGTTCCCACTCGGCGTTTTCCTAGCGGCCGTGGTTGGAACGTGTCCCTCCAAGGTGCTATAGAGTCCACCTCCTCCACACGAGCCCGCGCGGTTAGCGGGTTTTGGCCAGGTGTCGTTAGCATCCTGACTGGGCGTGTGGCTTAGTGTGTGGAACCGTTGCTGACTAGGTGGCTGCTCCATCACGGGATCGGTGGATGCTAGCATCCTGCGCTCATGGAGATTCGGAGACATGTAGCAGAGCTCCTCCGCGGGAGAGATCAGGGATGGATGGCTCATCGCATGCATAGCGTGTGCAGTCCGCGTAGGGAGTGCGGGGTGACTAACCACTGGCAAGTCTGGCTCCTCAGGGAGATTTGTGGGAAGGTCGGCTCCGTGGCTGCAGGGATGCAGCGTAGCGCTGCTATAATTAGGCGAGGCCGGGTGACTAGCGCGTCTGCGGTACTCCATAGGCGTAGGGCGGTTATGAAGCGTCCGGCTCCTCCTTAGCATTCCCACAGAACTCGGATGTGGCAACGCCCGCCGCTGGCCGGACGGCGTACTACACGTGGAGTGCACCGCGGGATTAAACAGCGAGCCGCTGCTAGAGCTATGCCTGTTCAAAGATGGCCGCTCCGCCTTGCGATACTGCACCGACGACACCCGCGACAATCCTCGTGACCCCACGCAGACATTTTGAGGTTGAACCGTCAGCGTTTCCGGGATGGCTTCCAGCGGGTGTTTAATCTGGCTGTCACGCCGCTCGCGGGAACACGGCTCCCCCTGGTGGTGCAGTCGGGCGTTGTAATGGCGCATGCGCTTCTCTAGAAGACGCTGGAAGCGGAGGAACTCGCCAGTGCTGACGCTGTAGAAACCAGAGTCGCTGAGTTCCGACGAGATGAAGGACTCTGACGAGGGCGAGCCTCCTCTTCCTCCGCGGGCGTGGCACTCCTCCACCCCCTCCTCCGTCTCCACCCCCGACAGCTCCCCCTGGTGGAAACTCCCGTCAGTCCAGCCGAGGCCACTGTCCAGCTCGTGGTGAAGAGGCAGGTAACCCAGGGGCTTCTCCATCAGGTAGTCATCCTCATCAGTCTGGCACAAACACACATTAAGACATTAGAGCAATAAGCAATTCAAAGTGATGAGTTACAGTGATTTTTACTAGAGATGCACCGATGTATTGGCTAATAATCGGTATCGGTAATAGTAGTATCAATAGTGAAAATAATTGCTTTAATAGTTTTTTCTCCATATAGTGACTTCAATGGGGTCCAACGGGTCGAAGGTCCAAATTGCAGCTTCAAAGTCTCGACACGATCCAGCCGAGGAATAAGACTCTTATCTAGACAAACCAGCGGACATGTTATAACAAAATAAACATTTATATACTTTTTAACCACAAATGCTCGTCTTGCACTAGCTGTGAGGCGACACACATTACGTAATCATGTTGAAAGGTAAAACAACGAAGTTGGAGAAGAAAATGAGATGGAGTTTTTCGCCCGACCCTACACTTCTGAACCAGAACACAAGTTGTTCCAAGTTTGTCTTAGTCTTTGCATATTGGCTTTGTAAACACTAGGTCGGTACTTCCCCCTATGTCACGCTTGACCTCTCAACATGATTACGTAATGTGTGTCGCATCACAGCCAGTGCAAGACCAGCATTTGTGGTTAAAAAGTATATAAATGTTTATTTTGTTATAACATGTCCGCTGGTTTGTCTAGATAAGACTCTTATTCCTCGGCTGGATCGTGTCGAGACTTTGAAGCTGCACTGAAACTCACATCTGGACCTTCGACCCGTTGGACTCCATTGAAGTCACTATATGGAGGAAAATCCTGGAACGTTTTCCTCAAAAACATAATTTCTTTTCGACTGAAGAAAGAAAGACATGAACATCTTGGATGACGTGGCGGTGAGTAAATTATCAGGACATTTTAATTCTGCAGTGAACTACTCCTTTAAATTCTACATGAATTCCATTGACTGAACGGCTCAAGAGTCGCTCCGGTGGCTCAGAATCTTCACCATATTTATGATCGCTTGTTGCCTGGTAACACATAACTTACATAACATGTGACTCCTCGCCTCTCAGGCCGTGACGGATGAAGAGAATCACACGAGAACCAGAACAACAACAACACGCCGCTGCGGTTCTAGATTCATTGTCACATATTTTTGACTATATTCACAACCCCACATTGAACACTCAATAATTCAGCGTTTTCGTCAGTTGTTCCTTCAGTCCTGGTCATGTGACTCTCACCTGACTCTGGAAACTTCTGGGCTCCTCGAAGTTGGTTTTGCAGCAGCCGATCAGACAGTTCTGTCCCTGAGAAACGCCACTGGAGAACTCCTGCTCCTGAAACCATTAAACCAGTCCAGAGATAAGTTTATACTGGATTGTTACGGTCACTGTGTGAGAAGAACATCCCAGCATTTCCGAAGCTTAACGATGGATTATTAGCATAATGAGGCTGTGATGTGGAAGAGTGATTATTTTACACCACTGAACAGTAAACGTCTGTCTGTCTCTCCTTCAGTTTCTTTATTAAGGGCTGTTTCCTCCTGCGCATCACACGTGTGTGTGTGTGTGTGTGTGTGTGTGTGTGTGTGTGTGTGTGTGTGTGTGTGTGTGTGTATTCCCAGGCGTAGCTAAATGCATGAATAATTCCAGTGCATAAGAGAGCAGCTCCATTTTGAAAAACGCGTTTGTTTGGAGAACAGCACACACACACACACACAGTCTCACTCACACACTCTCTCACACGCACTCACAAACTCACTCACTCACACACTCGCACGCAAACACACACTCACTCACACACACACACACACACACACTCACTCACACACTCTCATGCACTCACTCGCACTCACATACTCACTCACTCAAACACACTCACACATATACACACTCACTCTCACACACACATACTCTCACACATACTCACTCACACACACACACACACACACACACACACACACACACTCACTCACTCACTCACTCACTCACAGACACACTCACTCACTCACTCAAACACACACACACTCACACACTCACACACACACTCACTCACTCACTCACTCACTCACAGACACACACACTCACTCACTCAAACACACACACACAAACACACTCACTCACTCACTCAAACACTCACTCACTCACTCACTCACTCAAACACACACACACACACACACACACACACACACTCACTCACTCACAGACAGACACACACACACACACACACACACACACACACTCACTCACTCACAAACCACACACACACACACACACACTCACTCACTCACTCACTCAAACACACACACACACACACACACACACACACACACACACACACACACACACACACACACACACACACTCACTCACTCACTCACTCACTCAAACACACACACACTCACTCAAACACACACACACACATACTCACTCACTCACTCACTCACACACACACACACACACACACACACACTCACTCACTCAAACACACACACACACACACACACACACACACACACACATTCACTCAAACACACACACACACACACACACACACACAAGAAGCATGAAACAACCCCTTTTAAACACTCATTTAAGCCATTGCGGAACGATCAGGATTTGGAAAGAAATACCAGATATTCAACCTAAATTATTGTTAGCATGGCCTTTAAAACGTGGCACATATCAGACACTGGTGGCCACACACCGTTTTTCTCCTCATAAAGGGTAAATCAATAACTATGCATCTCCTCATGAATATTAACAGCTAATAATCATCATAATGTGATCATGTCAATAACTCACGTTGTAGGCCAGGCGCTGCCTGTGCTCCAGGTCTCTGGGCGTGTTTGGCAGATACTCGTACCTGCTTCCCTCTCTACGGTTCACCGGCAGGGTCATGTGATTGTAGTACATCCTGAGAAGACAACAAAAATATATATATATACACACACATACTTAAATATATATTAAAGGCTGATAACACAAGCCACGCCCCCTCCCTGCAGCTATAGGACACGCCCCCTTCACATAAGATGCTGTTAGTGTGTTTATGGGACATTCTACCAGAAACGTACATTTGCTGTCCTGGCACTACTATTGTTTTATAAAACTGGTGTAATCCACATATTTCCCAAAACTGTCATACAGTGAATTAATTTAGAGGGTTTTACAACAGAATATGTTATGTATTTGATTAAATTGTTTTTTATTTTTGTTTAAAAAACAGTTTTTAAAATTAAGAACCCCTAAAATGTACTGTCCCAGGTCAAATCTCAATTCTATACATCATATAAATAATAATTATACATTTGAAATTCATAGAAAAAACAATACCATAGCACATTTAAGATGTTATAATTTGTATTATTCGATTAAAATCTTCAGTAAAATGAATTATTAATAAATAAATAGATTTTTTAGAAGTGTCCCCGGGTTTCTGTCATGCCCTGTCACACTTGCATAAAAGATTCCAAGAAAAGGGTGTGATATGTCTTTAAGGTCCCAAATCACAGGAAGTGACCTCATTTGCCTCTCATCACACACTGACACCAACCAGAGGTAATTTCTGTCCTTGAATTTTGTAATTTTAAGCCTTTCTGCATGTTTTTACCTGAGGTCGAGCTACTACGTCAGTTCCTGTCACGCAATAATGTCCCAGAAAATGTATGTCAATAGGTTTAGATTTGGAACAAATTAAATCTTTTGTGTAAATACTCTCTGAAATGTTGTCAGTTTTTATGCTAGCATGCTAAATAGCTGAGTTATAGCTGTTAAAATGTCTGACTGTCAGGCCCTGTCACGTCAGGCTCTGTCACATTTCACTGTGACAGGGCCTGACATTCTGTGACGGGGCCTGATACATTGCTTGTTTGTAGTGAATACCACAGGTAATCTTCTTGTTTCATTGCAGATGAATATGTTGACTACTGCTAACATTTGTTTATTTATTTATTTTTAATAAACGCCTAATTTCAATTCAGATTCAATTTCAGAGCAAAATTAGTTTGATTGCAAAATTCACAAAATACAAATTCACCACTAGATACTTACTGTCCCTTTAATAGTTAATGATTTAAAGAATATATCTTGAACTCATTTAAAAATGTGCTTTATGTGTTGCTACTTGCTCATCATTATTCCATTTTTAAATAAAAAAGATTCAACTGTTAAAAAATGGTTTTGTACAACAATATTAATTAATACAATAATACCAAAGACAAGTGTGCTGTGTGTATTGTTTCTTCTATTATACAGCTCTTAAGTTACTGATTCAATAAGGAATCTGGGTAAAGATATATGACAACATATATAGGATATACTAATGAATTTTACTTGTAGCCTACACAGGTTTAAAGTGGCTCATAATAGGCCTATTAGAGAATTAAAATACTGTTTACTCTTTAAAATCGAGACTATCTTTTCCCATTGTTAATTGTGTTTGATTAATTTTATTAATAAAGACTTATCCACTATTTAAATACAGATTTTTAGTATATTACTACAAATTATAAACATTTTGTTTTTTTTAGTTTTTCAGAGAAAATCTGGTCATTTTAATGTAATTCGTAATGCTTGATGGAAAAAATGTCAGTCCTGTCACAACATTGTCAACCCTGTCACACCACGGTCAGTCCTGTCACAAAGTATATTTTAGTCCAAAAATGGCTATTTTGATTATAACAATTATTGAAATGGGTATATAGTGATAGTAAAGACTGGATTATATATTTACAATAATGCGTTGGTAACAAACTTTACCCCAAAAGCCCCTTATTCAACAACATTATGTGAACCTGATGGTCATTCTTTATCTAAGAGCCCACAAAACAAGCAAAATCAGCCTGATAGCTGTGTTTTTTTTAATGAATTATATGTTTCCTTCAATAAGGGACAGATCCTCATTAAAATGATGATATTTGTGCAGAAGAGAGCATATTCTTTAACACACTTACATTATCAGCCATGTCTGTGACGGAGCCTGACATTTTAAAGAGTAACTGCATATTAAAATGCTTATTATTCAAAAATTATTATGTGCCGAGGTGGGATTTCAATAATTTACAATTATTCACTATCTCCTTTGTTAAAGTCAGGGTTAAAGTTGAAGGTTAATAATACTTTTTTTTTTTTTTTTTGGGGATAGAAAATGTACGTTTCTGGTAGAATGTCCCTTATAAAGATCTGACCTCATTCTGATATAAAGACCAACAGCAGCATAAAGATGCCTACAAAGAGTATGATGGTTATATGAACTATGGATATTACATAAATAGTAATATTAACAGTAATAATGGGTAGTCTATAATTAACAGTAATGGGTAGTTTTATAATTATAGTAATAATGTTATTCCTATTAAACGCAACTAAATGTAATATATATATATATATATATATATATATATATATATCCTGCCACATTGCAAAAAGTAAATTTTTTAATAAACTGAACATTAATAATTGTGTTGATGCAAAAACAGAAAATGAGTTTTCCTCCCTGTTCGGTTTCAATCTCAGGCCACCAAACTGGCGAGTTAGAGATTAAATATTTACAACAATAATTTGGAAATCTAATACATTTTGAAAATCCGGAAAACTTTTTCTCATTTGCGTTAGGACAGAGGTTATGTCCGATTCGCGTGCAAATGACTCGAACCAGTTCTTTTGGTCAAAAAGATTCACGAAACAACACCGAACTCGTTATGAATCTTGATTCAGGACTCTTGCGAACCAGTTCTTTTGGTCAGAAAGATTCACGAAACAACACCGAACCTGTTATGAATCGTGATTTAGGACTCTTGTGAACCAGTTCTTTTGAATAAGTCAGTCAAAAAGATTCACGAAACAACCTGGAAGTCGAAGCACTTTTACCTCAGGCTCTCTCAATCAGGGAATCGATCAAAGCCGTTACGGAGTTCGCAACCGACGCCCTCGCAGAAAAGCGCGCATTTTTTCGTTTGAAAAGAACCGGAACCGTTACTTGGACTAACTTCAGATTAGTAAGATTTATAGTAATCTATTTACTGACTGTTTGTTCATTTAACAATGTGTAATTAAAGATAAATATTCAAAACCTTCAAGTATTTTTCCAAAAATATAATTAGTTATGGTTTAGCAGCACTGATAGGCTAAAGGGACACTTTATTCTAAGCAGAAAAGTAGATGACATGTTTAGAACAATAATCAACACATGTAACTTCTTCAAACAGTAAGAAATGTTCTTACAATTTTTTTTTTTAAATAATTATATGGGACATAATCAGTTCCAGCATCAAACTGAAACTTATTTCAATACTCAAAATACTAAAATGTCCCCCTTAATGACAACACAAATTTGGCTTCTAAGCTAAAGAAGTTACGCGCTCAGTCTTTCTTCTCAATTGTCAAATTTGGAAACTAAAATTTAATTTGGTTTTCATTAAAGGTTTAATTTTTTTGAGTTAATTGCTAGCTAATCATGTTTGTAGTCCGGAGCCACTGCTTGATGTTTATCCTTCTAGACTGGAAATGCTCTCGATTGATCAAACGTCTTTTCGCTATATGAACTCAAGAGGTGAGCGTTCACCGCACATGATGAAACTTCAGAATGCGGCAAAGGATAAAATATGCTCGCATGCACATTCCCCCTCGTTTACATGCGCATGGATGCAAACCCTAGCATGACTGTGCCTTTAGGCAGCTTACATGCTAGAGAAGGCACTGACGGAGCGTGACGGATGGGAACATGTGTGTTATGAGATGCATAGATGGACATTCTCATTGGTCAGTGCTTCTCAGGCATAATTAAAATGAGCAACTTTTGGTCACATGACCAAATGAGTACTTCAAAAGTCCTGTCCTAACAAACACAACATGGCCATTGAAATCACTAAGTGCAAACAGTGTTGCAACACAAAGTAAGCTATTTTCTGTGAATGTGCGAGATTTCCGATTTCTTACGTTAGTATTGTTAACATAAGAGCGTGTGTCGACATCAGTAAAGCTTTCGTTTATCATTGGCTTCTAGTTATTTAAGCTGTACAAAAACAGTCTTGTTACAGCAAACTATTCATATTCATATTATTTTAATATATTATCGTAATCATAAACTGTTATGTAGCACGAATAGTTTTACCGTTTACTGCACTTTGTTACTCTTCTAGTTACACTCTTTAAATAAAGGAGGTTTTCGCAGCGATGCCGTAGAAGAACCATTTTTGGTTCTGTTCAGTTCATAAAACCATTTTCTTAGTGTGAAGAACATTTTAAAGTCCCCCTGTGGTGAAAATCCAGCTTTTAATGTTGTTTATGTGTCTATGTGGTGTTTTTAATCTGCTTTAAGACAAACCATGTGTAAGTTCATAAGTCGACAGCATTGCTGAGTATTTCCTCCTTAAAACTGCAGTGAACCAAAGACAGTCTCAAAAACACGCTTTGAAATCGCTGGTGTTTCTGACGTCACAAACTACCTTGTAACCAATCAGATCAACGTGTGATCGTCAGCCAGTGGATCTCTGAGCTGAGGGAGTGAGTGGAGGCGGGGCTCATTTGCATATCCATAGAATCGCGTATACTAAATGAGGCGAGGGTGTCGAGTTACAGTCAAGATATTTAAAGGCATGACACATTTCTTTCAAAGAAAAAACGTTTAAATATGTCATTTTGGAGATCAAAGATGAGTTTTAGGGATAAAATTATTGACTACAGGGAGACTTTAGTAATCTAAAGAACACTCCCACTTAATAAGGTGGATAGGTACATAACTTGAAGAAAAAGTGCAGTTTAACGAATTATAATGATAAGAAATACTAGTTTGCAATATCAAGCAGTTTTCGTAGAGCTAAAAGTAACTCTAGAAGTCGTGGCCATTCAAGTTAAAATGGCCGCTCCAACGTTAAAAATAAGTATGCAAGCACCATAAAAAGAAAGAGGTTCACACAAGACTAGTGCTGGGCGGAATGACCAAAAATCCATATCACGGTATTTTTCAAAATTACACCAGTTTCACAATATATGACGGTATTTTATTTTTCCAAGCATGACTGGGTGTTAACCACATGTTCTACTGAGTGAGAGAGGAAATAATACTGCAGTAGATTGACTTAGAACGCCTTATTTTACGGTCATGAGTGAATATTGTAGAAAATTACACACTAGTATTAATACAGGTTTGCAGTGTTTATAAAGAGGTCCTGCAGGAGGCGCTGTAGGAGCGGCAGAAACAGCGGTTTCCACGGTAACGGATGAACACAAAGCGGTTTCCACGGTAACGACTGAACACAAACCAGTAACGCTCATAAACGCTGCTTTATCAGGGAAGATAAAGAAAGATTAAATGAAAATAACACCGAAACTTTTCTAAAGACAGTCGTTCACTTCAAAGATACATTCATATAAAAACACCCGCGCCGCGTTTCGACTGTGAAACGTGCAGTGCTCATGTTTATTCAGCGATGTCAATGCCAACCGCAAACAGATTTTTCGAAAAGGCTGTGTTGATATTGTGAACCAATGTATGGGAAACGATATAATTTGAAGCTATCAAATATAGTTTAACCTATCCATCTTCACCGTCACGTTAGGAACACACACCATCTGAGCATCACCAGTGAACAGTGAAAGACCGGTACTGCGGGATATTAAAAATTCATATCATAACAAAAATAAACACCGGTATTCGGTATGATTGGTATACCACCCAGCGCTACACAAGACACACTCGTCATTTCAGTAATTTAATTGAACGCAACTATTTTGTTCTTATAAATGCAATGCTCATAAACTAGCATGGTACATAGGCCAATTTCAGCGCGAGATTGCGTTGTGTGTGAACGTCTGCATGTCTGTGTCTGTCCTGCAGGTGGCGCCGGTGAGCTACAGGTGTGTCGCACCTGTCCGAGGGAGGCAGACGAGGCAGGGAACACGAGTGCGGACGGAGAGGATCCCACGGGCGCTCCGTTTGCGTGCTGCAATCCGTCGTTCGGTTATACTGCAGGCTCCGCCCCCTCCCCTCGATCTGGAGCGTGATTGGCTGCTCGTAGCTGGCCAGGATACGGAAGGCCTCTCGCTTCTGCAGGTGCGTCAAATCCTGGCCGTGAACCTGAACGACAAACAGATCAACAGAAAAACGCAATTAATTTCAGTCCGGATCTCGCGCGTTCCGACGTTTTAGCGTACGCTCTAGTTAGCCTGATTCGGTTTATCACTGCTATAGGTTGACTGAAGCGCAGCTGTGTGAACATATTCCTCACTCAGCACCACAGCTGAGCGGATTCGCACCACACACACACACACACACACACACAACGAAAATCATGCTGCATCTTCATACCGACACACATCACTGCATGAGTCATGAGAGAGAGACGGCACATGTGTGTGTGTATGTGTGTGTGTTTGAACCAGCATCATTGTCACTCCTAATTACCATCAGCACACAATCGTGAACATTTACACACACACACACACACACACACTGGACTCACCCCCATCCCGTCGCCCATCCACGGCCCTGACAGTCGACAGCCCATCACCAAGGCAACAGATGAGCAGGATTGTGCGCCAATGCTGTGAATTCACTCCGAACGCGAGATGAAGATGAAGAGGATGAAGGAGCGATGCAGCTGCTGCCGGCATACATGAACACACACACACATATACGCTCACACACACACACACACACACTCGCATACAGAGCTGCAGTGAGAGAGACGCGCAGGAGTATCGGACGAACGGAGCGCTGTCTCTCCTCTCTCTCTCTTTCTCTCTGAGCGTTCGACACTGAACACTGCCACTCCAGCACTCAAGCCCCGCCCACCCCTGGCACATCTCTGCTGTGATTGGTCAAGCAGCTGCGCCTGTCAGCTGAGCGCGAGAGCTGATTGGCTGGCAGGGGTCGACCCTCGTTAGACGCTCGTGTCCAGCATTCAATCAGATTCCAGAGCTGTGAAGACATAAATATGCATTTAATTAATGAGAAGAATTAATTAACTCACTCATTATCATTAGTCCTTGTGTTAAAGTTGAGAATGTGTGCAACCACCAAATTTTTTTCTTGATTTATTCAAAGGACTTTTAGGACAAACATTAAAGCGGTGGTATAATGCCCTTTTCACAAGATGTAAAATAAGTCTCTGATGTCCCCAGAGTGTGTGTGTGAAGGTTTAGCTCAAAATACCCCACAGATATTTATAGCATGTTAAAATTGTAATTTTTGAGAGTGAGCAAAAACACGCCGCTTTTGTGTGTGTGCCTTTAAATGCAAATGAGCTGCTGCTGATGTGTAGTTATCTTCTAGTCATTGATTAGCATATTCCGTCATGATAATCTATAAATCGTGTTCAGGGGGCGGGGTTTGTGTAAATTTTAGGGTTGGTGATGTCACTAACCCGGGAGGAATGTGGTGTAGTCTCTACCAGCCGTTTATTGTAGTCCTTAAAAAGTGATTCCTGTAAAAGCAATTATCTCCCTTTGCTCTGAACTTTGAGCGTCGTAACTTTGCAGATGTTGTTTATGATCAAACAGCAACATTACACACTAACTAAAGTTAGAAAAGTCAAATCATGATCAAACACCCCTTTAAATGTAAATAGCTGCTCAGTTCACAATAGCAGTTTAAATACATAAAAGAATGATTTAAACTATGATTTACATCTGATATACACATTTAGATTAAATATACCATTCTGATTAATAGAGTTAAGCACTTAAATTACATGAAATCATTACAACATTTTTTATATTCTAATGAATAGAGATATTAGTAGTGGATGCGCTGCTGTTGAACACTTTGAGGCACGCTGTGTTTTAATGTTTGCATGATAATAGCAGAAAATATTTACACGCAAATAATGATCAATAATGCACAATAAGGCCTTTCTGTTTCCATTAAAAATATAAAGCAATTAAAAATGCTATTTGGCCGGTGGAAAAACTTTCCATGAAATGTATTTTATACTATTTGATTTATTCAAACACAAGGCGAGGATCAGCTACTAAATGATATTTAGCAATGTAATGTGACGCACATCCGTATCTCATATTTTCCTAATGTATTGTACCGTTAAACACGGCATCTCGTGGATGAATATGCAAATGATATGCAGATGAGGATATGCATAGTAAAAGAAGGTGTTGTAAGCTCATGGTTATTTCGGGGTGGAGACGCATGTTCACAATCTTCCGCTGACTGGGATTATAAAGGGGATTTTGCGCAGGTTCTGGCGTACACACACTTTTATAAATCTGAATATTTTTTGCCGTACGCCATTTTTGGCTTTCAGGCACACGTACACTTTTACTAAGGATCCTACACACGACACAAGACCCGAGATCATTTGTTCTTGGGATAGTTTAGGTGAGAAATGTTTGAGGCCGTGCACAGATTTCCTCTCTGGCGTGTTTTCGCTGGGTTTTTAAGGACTCTGGGATCCTGAACTCTCTGGTGGGAGATTCGGGACGTGAGCGAATCTGACAGCCGTCAGGGAAACACTCGCAAGTCTCTCTTGCGGGCGGCACATGAACGCACGCCACTGGAAAGTGCAAATCTGTGTCGAGGCATCAGAAGCTCCAGTAAACCAGAAGAGAGGCATGAATAAATAAACCCACTGTCCTTAAAGTTCTGCGAGGAGGATAATGGGAGGGAGACGTTCGCTGGCGAAAGTACGTGACAGAATCGTGTCAGAGCTCAAACACTCACACTGGAGCACAGATCAAGTATTCGGGGTCGGGTTATTTAAAGCACTTTCACACCAGCGGACGATAACTATAGCGATAACTATATTAGTGTTCACACCAGCGGACGATAACTATAACGATAACTATATTAGTGTCCACACGAGGGGAGACGATAACTATAACAATAACTATATTAGCGTCCACACCAGCGGACGATAACTATAACGATAACTATATTAGTGTTCACACCAGACGATAACTATAACGATAACTATATTAGTGTCCACACCAGCGGGCGATAACTATAACGATAACTATATTAGTGTTCACACCAGACGATAACTATAACGATAACTATATTAGTGTCCACACCAGCAGACGATAACTATAACAATAACTATATTAGCGTCCACACCAGCGGACGATAACTATAACGATAACTATATTAGTGTTCACACCAGACGATTACTATAACGATAACTATATTAGTGTCCACACCAGCGGGCGATAACTATAACGATAACTATATTAATGTTCACACCAGCGGACGATAACTATAACGATAACTACATTAGTGTTCACACCAGCGGACGATAACTATAACGATAACTATATTAGCATCCACACCAGCGGATGATAACTATAACGATAACTATATTACTGTCCACACCAGCGGGCAATAACTATAACGATAACTATATTAGTGTTCACACCAGCGGACGATAACTATAACGATAACTACTGTATATTAGTGTCCACACCAGCGGACGATAACTCTAACGATAACTATATTAATGTTCACACCAGCGGACGATAACTATAACGATAACTATATTAGTGTTCACACCAGACGATTACTATAACGATAACTATATTAGTGTCCACACCAGCGGGCGATAACTATAACGATAACTATATTAATGTTCACACCAGCGGACGATAACTATAACGATAACTACATTAGTGTTCACACCAGCGGACGATAACTATAACGATAACTATATTAGCATCCACACCAGCGGATGATAACTATAACGATAACTATATTACTGTCCACACCAGCGGGCAATAACTATAACGATAACTATATTAGTGTTCACACCAGCGGACGATAACTATAACGATAACTACTGTATATTAGTGTCCACACCAGCGGACGATAACTCTAACGATAACTATATTAATGTTCACACCAGCGGACGATAACTATAACGATAACTATATTAATGTTCACACCAGCGGACGATAACTATAACGATAACTACATTAGTGTTCACACCAGCGGATGATAACTATAACGATAACTATATTACTGTCCACACCAGCGGGCAATAACTATAACGATAACTATATTAGTGTTCACACCAGCGGACGATAACTATAACGATAACTACTGTATATTAGTGTCCACACCAGCGGACGATAACTCTAACGATAACTAATATTAGTGTTCACACCAGCGGGCGATAACTATAACGATAACTATATTAGTGTTCACACCAGCGGACGATAACTATAACGATAACTACTGTATATTAGTGTCCACACTAGCAGACGATAACTATAACGATAACTATATTAGTGTTCACACCAGCAGACGATAACTATAACGATAACTATATTAATGTTCACACCAGCGGACGATAACTATAACGATAACTACTGTATATTAGTGTTCACACCAGCGTACGATAACTATAACGATAACTATATAAGTGTTAACACCAGCGGGCGATAACTATAACGATAACTATATTAGTGTTCACACCAGCAGACGATAACTATAATGATAACTATATTAGTGTCCACACCAGCGGACGATAACTATAGCGATAACTATATTAGTGTTCACACCAGCGGACGATAACTATAACGATAACTATATTAGTGTTCACACCAGTGGACGATAACTATAACGATAACTATATTAGTGTCCACACCAGCGGACGATAACTATAACGATAACTATATTAGTGTCCACACCAGCGGACGATAACTATATTAGTGTCCACACCAGCAGACGATAACTATATTAGTGTTCACACCAGCGGACGATAACTATAACGATAACTATATTAGTGTCCACACCAGCGGACGATAACTATAACGATAACTATATTAGTGTCCACACCAGCGGACGATAACTATAACGATAACTATATTAGTGTCCACACCAGCGGACGATAACTATATTAGTGTCCACACCAGCGGACGATAACTATATTAGTGTTCACACCAGCAGACGATAACTATAA